>NC_084900.1:22428005-22625505 GCF_949316345.1 Pungitius pungitius
AAAAACGTCCTCTCAAAAGTCTTGACTAATGGATGAGGTCCAAATTTGAGCCACGACTTCATTGTTGTTTTTAGAGGAAGATGTTCTTCCCAAGTGCAGCTTTTAACGTGGGTTTCTTGCCCTTGACTCTTAATTTGCTCATAAAGACGCTCTGATATTCATCTGATCATCTGAACATTCTCTACAGGAAGAGGCAATTCTCATACAATTTTATTTCTTAAAGCGGATCCATAACATTTTTTGTAGATGTATATCTCTATAAAGATGTATATATCCATTAACCTCACATGGCAACTGCTTCCCTGAAGTAAGAGCAGGCTCGTTTCAGCAATTGCGCTCTTGTTTAAAATGAGGCTCCTGACTATAGCATGGCTTTTGTCTCACTGGCTGAAACGGGGTGGGGACACACACACACACACACACACACCCCCACCCCCCCCAGGGTAATGTTTATTGGCTTCATGTGAACCCCTGCGCACTTGTAATGAGACACGTTCACACAGACCACCATCACACTAATGTCCATCCTTTAGTAGTTCTGATTTATCGCTTGAATATTCAATGATCTTATCCTCCGGTGAATATCAATAACTGGAAACAACGCTATGTGCACCCACTATTGTATTTCAAGCTGCATGTGTACGTTCTTGTCTTTCATGGTACACAGGAGTTCTGACAGGACTCTGTCTTCTTTCATTCCCGACATGAAACGGTTGTGAATGGTACTGAGAATGAAAGACATTTTTAGAAATCAATGTTAATTTATTTTCCTAATTTCTGACTTTACCACATAGACACTGGGATTGTAACCACAGCGGCATTGTTATTTATTCTCTAATCATGCATCTGCATATTTTCTTCCTTTTGAACACATTTTATGACTTTATTTTTATAACTGCTATGTTATTCTGTGATTATTGTTTTGGTTGTTAATCGCTCGTAGATGTTCCCAATAGGAGATTTTAGTAGGTGATTCTACTATTCTGGATAAAGCAACAGGAGAGTCCGTGCAAAATGTGACACTATTTTTTTGTTCTCGCATACTGTGAATTATCAATATTATTTTGTGGGAGAGAACCATTGTATTAGCACAACCTCAAAACAGGCTATTTGTTTTGCTCTGAGTACGATTTTTTTATTTTTAAAGTGGCCGAGCAATGATTTTTGCTCGCCAGATAAATCCAATGGTATAGATTTGTAAAGATGTCAGTATTTTCATACCGATGATATGATATATACGATGTACATTTTTATCATGTTTAATGAAATGTTTTAAAAATCAACTGGAGAATTATGAATAAATAGATGTACACCTGTAATTGCTGATTGTAGGAGCTGGATGAAATAAACTAATGTGTAGCAATATTAAGTGTTTCTGGTCTTTCTGCCTGTCAGCTGTGAATTTTGAGGTTATTGTGGCAGCCATTTGTACAAAGACTCAAAACTGAACATAAATCAAAGCGCCACGCAGGAAAAGTAGTTAATTGTTCATGAGGGATTCTGGATTTCTTATGTATTTAGCGAAAGTGAACATATAAAATAAAAACAATGGATGCCTCTCTTGCTGTGGTAGAACAGCCCCAATCCGGTGTTACACCGAAATCTGTGACCCATCAGAACCTGTGACCGCAGAGGGCACTGTTTCACATCGTCTGCTCGTGCGTGCTAGACAATGGAGGGCGAAGAAGAGCGACGACGCAAACGGCGTAAACATAAGAGCGCCTACGCAAACGGCGCAAAAGAAAGAACTACATATTTAGGGTAACCTTGCTCGCAATTAGCCAGAGGTGGGATCAAGTCACTGTTAGGCAAGTCACAAGCAAGTCTCAAGTCATTGCCCTCGAGTCCCGAGTCAAGTCGAGTCAAAGATGAGGCAAGTCCCAAGTCGAGTCACAAGTCACAGCTAACAAGTCTCAAGTCGAGTCACAAGTCGTACCATTTTAGTTTTGAGTCATTTCGAGTCCTTTTATTATAGTGGGGACGGGGAACCCTGGGTGATGGTGCGCTGCCTCACAGACCTAGACTACGAAGGGAAGGGTAATGGTGGATCGACTGTGACTGTGTTATAGTACTGTAACGCTCACCCCAATGCTGCAGCGTAAATAAGGAGGCGATGACTGGCTTGCAACTCCGCTGCATTTATTTATATAAAACAACTCAACTTCGGTCACTGTTGGCCGTCACCACGCCGAACGAACACTTCCGCATACACGGCCCCCCAAAACTCGGGTTGTCTCGCGTAACTACAGCTGGTAACAGAGCATAACGTGAACACATGCAACATCTGCATAACTGATTAACTAATAACTTTAACTCAGCTCATTACACTACTTTAAAACGGACGTTGACATAATGTTGGCGAGGATTTCCATCGGAGTCTGAATCCGGGTTCAAAAATCCCGATTTTTGTAAGCATGAACGAGCTGTCTCATTGATACGGTCAAATGGACTGCAGTGATTGGATGTCATGCAGGCAGCGCGCGCTCTCTGCATACAGGTGGCGCATAATTTTTTGACAGATGCAGATAAACAGAGCGGCGCGGTGGTGTGAAAATGTTTTCCCGCAGTTTTCATGGGAAGTAGCAAGTCTTCTCGAGTCAAAAGGCTCGAGTCCAAGTCAAGTCACGAGTCATCGGTATTCAAGTCCAAGTCGAGTTGCAAGTCTTTGTACGTTTTGTCGAGTCGAGTCTCAAGTCATCAAATTCATGACTCGAGTCTGACTCGAGTCCAAGTCACATGACTCGAGTCCACACCTCTGCAATTAGCCTCATGGTCACACATTCAGACGGCTGCTACTTGTCAGATATGGTGACCTCTGAGGTACTGGCTCTGTGAAGACTCCAAATAAGAAAATATGTTTCCAGAGTAATGTGAAGAGATGAATTAACAACCCCAAACAATATTTAAGTTTAACTCCTTTATTAAGCAGTTACAGTGGGGTCACACATTCTGACAACTTAGCCAATGTGCTGGTCCATTAAATATTTTGTACTTTCTTTTCTTAACGCTACAATATGATGCTTTCATCCGTGGACGTAATGTATTAACGTTTACGCCGTTTGTGTCGCTCTTCTTCGCCCTCCATTGTCTAGCACGCACGAACAGACGATGTGAAACAGTGCCCTCTGCGGTCACAGTTTCTGATGGGTCACAGATTTCGGTGTAACACCGGTGCATGCTGACACTTTACGTTTTGTAGTTGTTCCTTTAGGGTTAGGTGTTAGGGTTTAATCTAAATATATTTTCAGACATAATCGAAATAAGCAAACATGGAGATTCATTAGATGCAATTCATGATTGAGAACGAAACGAACTAATATCAAACATAGATCTTACAATTATAGTGATGCACGTATTCCTCGTTAGAACATGGGGTTAAGCGTATTAACTAAGATTTGATGTTCGTTGTAATGTTTTACTGCCATCTGCTAACAGCATTGAATCTAATTGGGAGCGCTTGATTCGTCACAGCGGTGAAAAACTGAAAACTATGAGTCCCCTCGCGTAATGTTTAGAGGTCCTACGAATAATGTAACCGGATATATTTCACAATGAAGGCTTTATGGCATGTCATGTTTAAGGTTCCGTGCGGTAAATATGCCAACTACTTGGCCCATCGGAGAGTTAACCTAATCCTCGGGGTGCTGTTGTCAAAACCCAGCTGGGAGTCACGTGACGTGACGTGTCACCAGCATGGCGGCGCTGAGCTGAGGTAGCGACTCGACTAGACTGACACCGCTAGCGTGGCTTTGGTTAGCTTTCCTCGTCACCTGCTTGCTCGCCAGGGCCAGGCCGAGAATGACGGCCTGAGAGAGAAGCGGTTAACGACACCGAGAGATGCAGCAGCGACCACAACACAGGCCACCACAGCAGCACTCCAAGGCAGAAAGCAGTAAAACCAAGAGCATGTTTCTGTCCAGGGCGCTGGAGAAAATCCTCTCGGACAAGGAGGTGAAGAGGAGCCAGAACAGCCAGCTGCGAAAAGCCTGTCAGGTGGCGCTGGGTGAGTGCGTTTGCTTCCGTGTGCGGTTTCTCTAGCGAGCCCCGTGTTGAGTGTCTGGCTGCACTGAAACGTCTCGTACGTTTGAGAGATGAGCGAGAGCTAACGTCTTGTTTTAGCTAGCGCTAGCGTTAGCATCTGAACGGCCGTCGTCTCTGTGGCGTCCCATTGGCGCTTTCAATACAGCGTGATGTGTACGGGGCATCGCTCTCACATTGTATTGATACTTCTACGGTGCTTGCGTCATGCCCTCACTCCACCGCTGTCAACGTCGGCAGGCAAGCAAGCTAAGGTAGCGCAGGTTAGCTTGTTGCGGCTAGGCTAGCCAACCGAACAGACCAATCCCCGTGTTGTACGTCGCCCTGTCACCTAGCCGGACAGCCCAGTCCTGCACACAGACACAGGATGCTACCCAACTACAGGATACTGTGACGCTCGTGCTTTTTCCATTCAACACTGCCCCGGATACTGTTACACACACACACACACACACCAGGCTCGTCACCGCATTCTAATATTGCTGTTTATATTTCAGCTCGAGATGCCTGACCCATTTGCGGGCAGCCACCTTCACCTGTCATATTAGTTTTGTGATAGTTGAACAATATCTTGCCGCTATAGACTGGTTATTAGCGTGTGACACAAAGCACATAATCAAGTAGTTCGTAGAGTACCGACACCGTTGCGTTGGTGAAACAGAAAGTAGTGTTTCGTTATGGAGATGTAGTTTACTGCAATGCCACATGACAGGTGGGCTAACAGGTCTGTGTGTTAGAGCTACTCTGTGACTCTCTTATTATTCATGACGCCCGTAGAACACGCGCTCCTTTCCGACTCCTCACACTGGCTGTCAGCTGATTTGTGTGTGTTAAATGGTCCCACTGACTTACTGTCTGGTGTTTTCAGACACATGCATGACGAGTTTTCCTGCTGCGGATTGCAGGCTTTTGCATAGGTTTCCCCCATGATTGAAAAAAAAAAAGAAGAAGTAATCACTGTGTAAGAGAGCTAAGCGAAGCGAGTTAAGTGAAGCAGTAGAGTTTAGTCAGGAGACCAAACGTAAAAAGAGCCTTGGTGTTTTCAATGCCATTCTTCAGTTAGGTCAAGCATTAAGTCACTGAGAGGGGAACTGAGCAGACACATTTTTATGACAAGTCATACATTCACCACTACAAGTGCGGTGGGTATTGCCCAAGCTAATTTCCCCTCAAGATCATTAGCGTCTGCCATAGCGTGGTTGATGAGGCCAAAAAAACTATTTTGTTGTTAGGTTCCAACACTGAGTACCTGAGCAGTGTGTGTACAGCTATGGACGGATCAATGCAATAGATTTTTTTTTAGTGGCAGAGCAGATTAAAGCGGTGATGCAGAGAATAAGAGCAAGACGCAATATGTTTAGTTGAACCAAATGGGATTATCAATGAAACATGGCGGGATCTTTGATGTGTACTTCAACAGTCCGATTGATAAATGGCCCATAAACCACAGATCAAATGATCAGGGTCAAATGATGTCACACCAATGTAAGCTGAAAGGGTCAATGTTCAGACTCCAGTAACATTTAATCTCCTGTGTCTCCCTCCGTAGATGAAATCAAGGCAGAGCTCGAAAAACAAAAGTAAGTATTGTTAACGACCCACAGTTTTCAATAAATGAATGAATGAATGAACGCACAGCACATTTTTTTCTTGTGATGCGAAGCAAGAAGACGAGGTAAGATTTGCCCTGAGGCGGTGTGCAGTAGACCCCAGCTGCTCACTGTGAGTTACGACTACGGTGATTGGCTGCTTTTGTAACTGCTAATTTGTATAATTTTCATTCATTTCATTTAATAATTTCACGTCATCTACTGGAGTTGCCATTTGAACTCTCAATGAGCCATGTGCGCTTAGTTAACACGTATGTTTGCTCTCCTCGTTCCCTGCAGGGATGGCACAGTGGTCCCCCCGAGAGCCAACTACATCGAGGCGGACAAATACGTGCTACCCTTTGAGTTGGCCTGTCAGTCAAAGTCCCCCCGGATAGTTAGCACGTCTTTGGACTGTCTGCAGGTTAGTGCACGCATGCATGCACGCATGCAACGTGTTCGGGGGGTGGGGATGTTGTTGCACCTGTTTGACACTCCTGATGTTGACCTGGAATAATTGGTCTACATTCCACACACACAAACAAGCTGTCTTTTATTCTCATCAGCCTTTCGTAGTAGTGCTGGTGGGGTCGCATTGGTTATAATCCACTAAGTAGTCTACATTCAGTGTTCTATTCTATACTATTCAAACTAAAATTCATTCTTAAAGGAATTCAGACATTTCTATTACATCGTACATACCTGCAAAGTTTTTTGTTTAATCTTTGCATCTAGAATAGAAAGATGCTCTTAAAATATTGTTTATTATTGTTCATATTATAGCTACATTATGGCAAATACGGGATCCAAAATGTTCTCACATACTCATGATTAAGCAACACAAGCTCTGAAATTAACCCTGAACACGCTCTGCTTGAATGCTACAAGACCCTAATGCACTCTGAGCGCACACTCACCCTGCTGCTCTCCCCCGGTAGAAGCTGATCGCGTATGGCCACATCACAGGCAATGCCCCGGACGGGAGAACACCGGGCAAGAGGCTGATCGACCGGCTGATGGAGACCGTCTGTAACTGCTTCCAGGGCCCGCAGACAGACGAGGGAGTGCAGCTGCAGATCATCAAGGTATGCGTAGCGCCTTACTGATGAACATCTGCCGTTTTTTCCTTAAGGCTTTGTGGGAGAATTATACTAATATAATAATGGTGTAAAAAATATGCTCATGCCAACATGTAATCCTAACACTAAGAATTGCCACGTCAGAATTTGTTGCAGCATTTACACTGACTGTAATATGTTGTAACTAGTTGATCACATTTATTCACATTTCCTGGTGCCTTTTTGGGCTCAATAACCTGCACTGTGTATGCGTCTTTGGTACAATTCTTACCTGCTGCGTGATGATCTTTCTAAATGAAATACACATTCTGACTGTTTGGAAAGGGCAAAGTCTCTCCTGCTGAGAGAAGTGCTCTTTTTTTTTTTATCACTGTTGACAAAACTTAATAGCACATAATCCCCATGTTTGTCTTCCAGTGACCACTGAATGAGAGCCCAATGTCATTTTGTGTTTGTACCGACTGAGTAACATCAAAATGAAACGTTGAGCTCTGCACCAGATATGCAGTAGCCCAGTTCCACGCCCTACATAGGGAAGTCGAGTGGTGACTCAGCAGTTACAGCGGCGGCGTCTTTGAAACAAGACATCCTGCTTGGTGACCCCTGACTTCCTTCTCCCTCCATCCAGGCCCTGCTGACGGCGGTGACCTCCCCCCACATAGAGATTCACGAGGGCACGGTGCTCCTCACCGTCAGGACCTGCTACAACATCTACCTGGCCAGCCGCAACCTCATCAACCAGACCACGGCCAAAGCCACTCTCACACAGATGCTCAACGTGATCTTCACCCGCATGGAGAACCAGGCCGTCAGTGCATTTCATGTGAACGCTGCGTGTCCACCCAACCATTTTTAGAGATTGGAATTTTATGTTTAGTTGAAATGATGTGGAATCACAGGCTGATTTAAATCCAGCAGTTGGACTTTAGGAATAACATGTATGATATACAACAATTTGATTTGCACCAAAATCTTCCAAATGTCCCGACACCCAAATTCCCTTATTCTTTATAAAACAAAGAATAACTCTTTTCCTTGCCCCCCCCCCCCCACACACACACAGGCTCTGGAGGCTCAGGAGCTGGAGAAGGACCGGCTGCGTCTGCCCCAGCAGAACCCATCCCCAGTGCCAGGTAATCAGAGGTCTGGTTCCCCCCGGTCTGACCGAACACCGACACCAGAGCCCCAGGGCTCGCCTTCCCCGGCAGCCAGTTCTCCAGACCTCGCTACCACTAGCCCCACCCCTCCAGGCCCTGACCTGGAGCAGGACCCAGCGCCAGACACACCATCCATCAATGGAGAACCTGAGGGCTGCAACGCTCCATTGAATGGAGGAGCGGAACACATCACGCCATCAACGGGTACGTGTCATCTTTCAGTTTAGAGCTCAATTATGTAGTTTGAATAAATCTTAGTTTTACCTCTAAATCCGAAGGTGTAACTGCAGATTGTGAAGCTTTGACATGATGGCTATTTCAATTTTTATGGATCTTCATTCCTGTTAATTATTGTCATTAGATCCCGTTTTTGAAGAGGAAGGTGTGGAGACATCTCCTACAAGAGCTGAGCCTGCGGAGGAAGTGGAATCAGAGAGCAGTCCCAATCCGCAAGAGTCGGCGACGTCAGACGGGGTGGAGGCAGAGCAACCGCCGACCGAGACAAACAGTGGGACAGGTCCGAGCTCGCCCGTCTACGCTTTTATCTGTTATACTCGTATATGTCTTCAGTCTCTTTTTGTTCTGGTAAATGCACATACACTTGTCGGCGAATGTTTTTTTTTTTTCATGGAACACAACCATAACAAATTCAGTTGTTGGTTCTCTTTCAGGAGGTGAGCACCCAGCCCCTCGTCTCGAGGAGACAGAAGCCACTCCCCCCAAAGTCAGAACAGATGGTCAGCAGATGAATGGCATCCTTGAAGACCGCTCTTCTGTTTCCTCCACGGATTTAATGGTGCGCAGTGTTCACAGCAGTAGAGGTTCAAAATGCTAATATAAAAATGTGTGTATAGATGTTTTTGAGGCTTTCAGCAGCGATAATATTTAAATTTTCACAAAGGATCACAAAAGCTATCAGGCCGATGGTGCAGCATTTTGACTAGCAATTGGTCATGCCACAAAGAAAGAAATTAGTAGTGCTTGTGCTTGTGGCAGCATTATTGGGGTGGTTTAAGCATCAAATTAAGCGGAGTGTTTCATCCACACTCAGCGTAAATAAGTGGCAACTTTGTCAAGCTAATTTTCTGCAACCATTATAGCATTGTGGAACTCTATAGGGAGCTAGTTTGCTAACTGGCGGCCAGCGGCAGCACAGGGGGTAACAGTCACTCTGCCTCGCCGCGATGGCTAACTAGCCAGCCATCCACTGTGACCCCATAACGCTCAACAAGAAATGTTATTTTGTACCAGTCCAATGAACAAGGAAAATAGTGCTACTATTAGAATGGCCAGATGAATTCCAGCTGTTTTTAGGTTTTTTATGTTGTGTTGTTTGCATAACAAGAAAGAAAAGACTGTCTCCCTCCGTCTCAGGATGCCGAGGCCCTGCAGGGACCTCACGGTGCCGCCCGATTCTCCCACATCCTGCAGAAAGATGCCTTTCTGGTGTTCCGCTCTCTGTGCAAACTCTCCATGAAGCCTCTGGCTGAAGGACCTCCGGACCCAAAGTGAGTGCTTTGTTTTAATGCAAACTTATGTAAAATGTTTTAGCTCCCATCAACTCTTTCGGCCTCATTTCTTTTTTCATCACACCATGGATATTTTTCAAAGTTTCTCATAGCATCCGAATGTGTAATATTTTCACTTGTTGAGTGAAACGTGCATATTAATCACCAACGCCTGTACTCTTTAGTCTTTTTATACGCCGATAGCAAAAAACGATACAATTGCCTCTGGCTTACGCACAGGGCTTCAACTCGGCCTCGACAGGTTAACTTGCCCTTTTCCATCAAGTCGTCTCTAGTTACTGTAATGTTAGACCCTCATCCCGTCAGTGTCATTAGGCCAGAGTAAGGTGAGCCCAGAAGACACGGGCTCACAAAGAAGTTGGTCGTCTTACGTTAATACGTAAATACTGGCTTATCTTGTTTCCCCCCGATGCTCTTCATTGAGGCACATTTATATATATATATACTGAGCATGTTGCTATATACATGGTTATGCCTTCCTCAGTGTCTTTGTTTATTCCCTTCATATCTACAGTTCAACAATCCCTCTCCTCTGCAGGTCCCACGAGCTGCGGTCCAAGATTGTGTCCCTGCAGCTGCTGCTCTCCGTGCTGCAAGGCGCCGGCCCGGTGTTTCGCACTCACGAGATGTTTGTCAACGCCATCAAACAGTATCTGTGCGTGGCGCTGTCCAAAAATGGCGTCTCCTCTGTGCCTGAGGTCTTTGAGCTTTCGCTGGCAATCTTCCTCACCTTGCTCTCTCACTTCAAGGTCCACTTGAAGATGCAGATTGAGGTACGGATGCAGAGTAACAGTGACGGACATTGCTGTGCTGACTTTGTTTGTCTAACACACCTGAGGCGGCAGAGAGAAATTTACCCACTCGTCACACTGATACTTGATCTCTCCTGTCCACCTGGCCTCAGGTCTTTTTCCGGGAGATTTTTCTGACCATCCTGGAGACCTCGACCAGCTCCTTTGAGCACAAGTGGATGGTTATCCAGACACTGACACGCATCTGTGCAGGTAGAAATTCACTTGCGCATGACTGAGAAACAAGACGAGCAGGACTAGACGTAGGCCCGGTCAGACCTGAAATACATCAAGATGTTGTCATTCAAACACTCGGGACATCTATGTCAATGGCTTTATATAGACATGCATTCTCTGGAAATGCGCCAAAAATGGTTCCACTGCTGGGAAAACACTGGGAATGTCACAGTAGACCAGTGTGTGCATTACTGATAGCGAATGTATTCCATTGCAATTTGCACAAGCAATTGACAGAGTTTCATGCTTTATGGAGCTCACACAGAATCAAATACCAGTGATCTTGATCATGCGGAACATCATGAGCATTTACTCTATATATTTCTATAAATGTGTGCTGCTTCAGCTTTTATCTTAACCTGACAGCATTAGATCTAAACTGGAGCTTTTTCAGAGACTGTAATTTTGCCTTCACAATTCGTCGAACAAGGTGCATGAATGTAACCGGTTCAAGCTGGTTCTCATTTTTTCAGAAGACTACTTTTCCAGAGTTTATGCACATTCATGTGTTCTAATTAGTCGCATGCACAGCGCTGTTATTGCCCTTCACAGTATTTACTGATCATTTTAGCCAACGAGGCATTATCACTCGGCTGTATTTTGAGAAATGTACCCTTCCCCCCTCCTCAGATGCCCAGTGCGTGGTTGACATCTACGTGAACTACGACTGTGACTTGAATGCAGCCAACATCTTCGAGCGGCTTGTCAGCGACCTGTCAAAGATCGCTCAGGGCAGGAGCGGCCAGGAGCTCGGCATGACTCCCCTGCAGGTACACTTGAGGGCTCAGTGTCCCTTTTGTCGTGTATTGTAATGATCAACAGTTTCTGTTCTATATTTATTTTAATGTGTAAAAAAATCGAAACATTCTTTAATATCCACAGGAGCTGAGCCTACGTAAAAAGGGTTTGGAATGTCTGGTGTCCATCCTCAAATGTATGGTGGAGTGGAGCAAAGACATGTATGTCAATCCAAACCTCCAAGCCAACCTTGGTAAGTATGTGGTGTGCAGTGAGAGCAAGGCACATGAGGGGAGGAAGGAGTATAAATGTATGTGTTGCATGTGTCTTTTGTTTGCAGGCCAGGAGCATCCATCCGATAGTGACGGCGCAGAGCTGAAACTCTCAGAGCTGCTGGCAGGACGTCGGGACAGCGTCAGTTCTCTGGACTCCACAGTCTCCTCCAGCATGGCGCTGTCCCAGGCGGACCATCCCGAGCAGTACGAGGTTATCAAACAGCAGAAGGACATCATTGAGCACGGCATCGAACTGTGAGCCCTTTTCCTCAACCTAGTGGATATTACTCAGGATTGGTGATTATCAATGGAACAGTGTGGAATATTTTCACCTGCTGTACTTAATACTTTTTGGTCTTGTACAGAGAAGATGTGCATTGATTGTTTTGCTCTGCTCCCTCTCCCCAGTTTCAATAAGAAGCCAAAGCGAGGCATCCAGTACCTGCAGGACCAGGGCATGCTGGGTGCTGCAGCCGAGGACATCGCCCAGTTCTTACATCAGGAGGAACGACTGGACACTGTAAGGGCTTGCATTCATTTTAAATGATACACACTGTGATCGCAGGCAAAGCACCCCGGCTCCCCCCAACCGCTTTCCCTCGACCTCCACAGACCCAGGTGGGAGAGTTCCTGGGCGAGAACATCAAGTTCAACATAGAATCGATGTACTGCTACGTGGACCAGTTGGACTTTTGCGGCCGTGACTTTGTCTCGGCTCTCAGAGCGTTCCTGGAAGGCTTCAGGCTGCCTGGTGAGGCCCAGAAGATTGACAGGCTGATGGAGAAGTTTGCTGCTCGATACTTGGAGTGCAACCAGGGGTAAGTTCTTGCTGAAAATGTGTTGCCTCTTGTCAAAGGGTCTTTTATTCCTTGTCGTGAAGGTATGCGTTTGATGACACAGCAAACAAACTACTCACTGATGTGTCCACTTTTGTAGACAGACCCTGTTTGCCAGTGCAGACACTGCCTACGTGCTGGCGTACTCCATCATTATGCTCACCACGGACCTGCACAGTCCTCAGGTGAGAACGCTGGATTGTCCCTTGTCATCCCCATATATGGGCCACTGTATCATCCGGTATGCAAGCGTGTCTCGTCTCTCTCTGGAAGGCTGTCTTATTTAAGAATTATATTGTGTTGACAGCAATGTTAATTACTTGCTTATGTTCAAAACATCTACCTTGTGTTTAGAGTGCATGTAGAAATTAAAGAAGAAACCGGAACAACTTTTTTGCCTTAGCACATGAGGCAGTGGTGCACGTTCTCATCTTCCCCTGCCAAACCAAAGCAATAAAGAGACTGTCCAGACTATTTACAGCAGTAAGCCATTTAATCTCATCTGTATAAACAGTAGACATCAGACTAATTTCATTTACTGGCTAGATGAAATACAACGCTGGAAGTCTTTGAGTAAAACATGTGAGCTATTTCAGGCTTATCAGAAACCAAAACAATGTAGTTTAACACTCCATGTAACAGATTTCACTACTCCGGAAAGTCTATTTTATGACACTCCAACCGCCAGGTAAAACGTATTAGTTGAGCAGTGCTTGCTTGCATCTCCGTGTTGCTTTGCATTCCGGCCTGACATGGCTCAACATTTCTGCTGTGTGAGTCTGGGTTTCTTCAGCAGAGTCCTGTGTGTGGACAGCATGCCCTTACCCATTTCTATTTTTATCGCTGCTGACAGGAAGCCACGACAGAGGAAATTGTATCTGAAATTTAAAGTCTAGGAAAAGGTGTGAAATATGGCGCACAGTGGGGGAAGTGGGAGAGAGACCATATCAGACAGAGACATAACCTGATTTACAGCTGTAGCAGTACATTAAAAGATGAATTCTACTTAATACTACATTCTGTAATAGTCATCACCTTGCTCTGTTATATAAGTATATTTCTAAGTTGACAGAAATTGATCTAGTCTTAAGAAGTAAACAAACTTTGAAATTCCCCCACATCACCTTTTCATTTGTGCATCATGCAGCAAATCGGTCAACTGACCTCTAACTGCCTCTCTCAATGTCCTCCATTTATGTAGGTAAAGAACAAGATGACAAAAGAGCAGTACATCAAGATGAATCGCGGCATCAACGACAGCAAGGACCTCCCCGAGGAGTATCTGTCTTCCATTTACGATGAGATTGCAGGCAAGAAGATTGCCATGAAAGAGAGCAAAGAGTTCTCCATCACCCCAAAGTCCACCAAGCAGAGTGAGTACTTGTCTCCCTTCTGTCCATCAGGATTACTCGCTGAAACAAGAACGCTTCCTCTTTGGTGGGCTTTCTGACTCTCATGTCCTCTTCTCCAGGTGTAGCCAGTGAGAAACAGCGGCGGCTGCTGTACAACGTGGAGATGGAGCAAATGGCCAAGACCGCTAAAGCTCTGATGGAGGCAGTCAGCCACGCTCAGGCCCCCTTCTTCAGCGCTACACATCTGGAGCATGTCAGACCCATGTTCAAGGTACTACGGATTAGACTGATGCAGTTTTTGAGCTGTAGCATGCCAATTCCATCCAGAGAGACAACGAAACAATCCGTGAAGGTGTATGTTTGTGTGTGTGTGTGTATATATATGTATAATGAAATGTCGCTATGCCTATCCTTTCTGTGTGTCGTAGCTGGCATGGACCCCCTTGCTGGCAGCGTTCAGCGTGGGACTGCAGGACTGTGACGACCCAGAGGTGGCCTCACTGTGTCTGGAGGGCATTCGATGTGCCATCAGAATCGCCAGCATCTTCAACATGCAGGTCTGTTGATCTTCCATGGGTTTTATCCTTGCATCGGTTCAGTGTTCTTGGTTTTTAACACAGCGTGAAAGTACGGCTGTGTAATAACTGGCGTTCCTGTCTGTAGTTGGAGCGAGACGCCTATGTCCAAGCCCTGGCCAGATTCACCCTGCTGACGGCTAGTTCCAGCATCACCGAGATGAAACAGAAGAACATTGACACCATCAAGACCCTGATCACTGTGGCCCACACCGACGGGAACTACCTGGGCAACTCCTGGCATGAGGTGAGTCGCCACCAACAGTAGCAGCAAGAGGGTTATGGATGTCACAATACCAAATATATATATATATATATATATATATATATGTATGTACACGCGTGTATATATGTATATTGTCGCTTGCCAGTGTTTAGTTAGATGTTAGATATATATCGATTGTTTTTTTTTCTTCTTTTACAGCCATATTTACATTTTACAGTTTAGTAGCTTATATTATTTGCTTGCAACAACTAGCAAGTAGTGCTAAAATAACTAAAGTAGTAATAAATAACATTTTGCGACTTAATTGGGCCGTCTCAAAATTGTACTCTTTAAAAAAATTGACTTGCTTTCAAAATAAGATAATGACACTCATTTGAGATAAGATACAAACTCATTCGTTTGAGATCAAGTTTTTTTGCATTTTAAATTAATTAAAATGACGATTTAAGCTTTAAAAATAAAACATACAACCCGCTAAAAGTTTTTTTTTTTTTGTAGATCTTGAGGTGCATCAGTCAGCTGGAGCTCGCCCAGTTGATTGGCACAGGGGTAAAGACACGCTACATCTCAGGCGTGGTCCGGGAAAAGGAGGCCGGCATCAGAGGATTACCCACCGGCACAGAGGAGTTCATGCCTCTGGGCCTCGGTAAGGAGATGTAGACTTTACTGATGCCACCTGCCAACATCAACTCCAAAACACCCATTGTTTGATGAAACAAGGTTGTTCTTAAGGAAATCAACAGCAGCGTGTGCGTGTGCGTATGCGTGCGCGTGCGCGTGTGCGCGTGTGCGTGCGTGTGTGTGTGCGTGTGTGTGTGCGTGTGCGTGTGTGTGTGCGTGTGTGTGTGCGTGTGTGTGTGCGTGTGCGTGTGCGTGTGCGTGTGTGTGCGCATTAACTTGTGTTTGATGTTTGCAGGTAACCTGGTAGGAAGTCAGGACAAGAGACAGATGGCTCACATCCAGGAGTCTGTAGGAGAGACCAGCTCTCAGAGTGTGGTGGTAGCTGTGGACAGGTGAAAGAATATATTAACACAATAAATGGATTTATATGCTGCCCTTTGTGATGAATTGCTAAAGCTGCTTAATATTTGCAGGATATTCACTGGTTCCACCAGACTAGATGGAAATGCGATCGGTAAGTGTTGCGTCCAAAGTCTTTGTACGTCACAAAGAGAGAAGTTTCATGGCATGTTTTAACTGTTTCCAGTTGACTTTGTGCGGTGGCTGTGCGCCGTGTCCATGGATGAGCTGGCCTCGGTACACCAGGCGAGAATGTTCAGCTTGCAAAAGATTGTGGAAATCTCCTACTACAACATGAACCGGATCAGGCTGCAGTGGTCTCGAATTTGGCAGGTCATAGGAGACCACTTCAACAAGGTCAGTGGATTTAGGATTTGCAGAGTGTGAGTGAAGCCAATGCTGCGATCTCAGCCAAATACTTCTTATTGTATAGAAGCCTTTGAGGAAATTAGTCTAGTATTATTTCCACAGTAAACATTGTAGACATGAGTTTATGGAATGAATGGGGTACCTTGTGATTAGCAGGTCGCAACTACGGCGATGAGTAAAGGTATTTTAGATCACTGAGTAATTATTCTTTACAGCAAATAAATGCTACTATTTAAATGCTACCTTTTCTATTATCTACTTTATAACGTAATCAAATTGTCTGTTTTTACAGTTTGCTTCCCATAATTGGTAAAAAGCAAGTAATCAATTAATGTTCACTTAAATTGGGGTATATGGTACACATTGACCAAACGGGAAAGGGAAACCCAGCTCATGTCGTGTCTTCCTCTAGGTGGGCTGTAACCCCAATGAGGACGTAGCCATCTTTGCTGTGGACTCATTGAGGCAGCTCTCCATGAAGTTCTTGGAGAAAGGCGAGCTGGCCAACTTCCGCTTCCAGAAGGACTTTCTCAGGCCTTTTGAGCACATCATGAAGAAGAATAGGTGATATATTATATATAAATGATATGGATGACACTGGTAGTCTTTGTATCTACACGCTACGTAAGAGTGGAAATGATTCCGTACAGTGGGCAGAAAATGGTTTGTGTACAATAGATAACACCAACGGCCTCTTCCCAGATCCCCCACTATCAGAGACATGGTGATCAGGTGTGTGGCTCAGATGGTCAACTCCCAGGCGGCTAACATCCGTTCAGGTTGGAAGAACATCTTCTCGGTGTTTCACCAGGCAGCCTCTGACCACGATGAGACCATCGTGGAGCTGGCCTTCCAGACCACTGGCCACATTGTCAGTGAGTATAACTGCACCGCTCACCACATGGCTGCCTGCTCCTTTGTCCTACTTAAGCCGTTGTAAGAATGTGAGCATCGATGACGGGATGAAGAATTCAGAAAATCCTTGTTATTATTACACAGGACACCGTTAATGTGTGTGTGTGTGTGGGGTTCATGATACTATACATTTATATTGGTCCGCAGGGATTCCTAGGTAGTCGATAAAATCCGGTACGGTCTCGTTACAATCAATTGAGGCAATGGAAATACAAAAAAGATTTACTACATCTAAATTCATAGAGTATTTTTTTTTTAAAGATCTCATGAACCAATCACATGAGTCTTTTTTTCATATCTTTGTTCCCTCTGTCATCGCTCTCCCCTCAGTGAACACCTTCCAGGAGCACTTTGCAGCTGCTATCGATTCGTTCCAAGATGCAGTGAAGTGCTTGTCAGAGTTTGTCTGCAACGCAGCTTTTCCTGACACCAGCATGGAGGCCATCAGACTCATACGACACTGTGCTAAATACGTCTCTGAAAGGCCACAGGTGGGAGCGGCCAACTGTGTCTTCATTGATGTAATGTTGTAACGTGTGGGTGATTTCTTTCAGCTTATTATGTACCATTACACTTAATGTGTCCCTGTCAGGCCCTGAGGGAATACACCAGTGACGACATGAATGTTGCCCCTGGTGATCGGGTTTGGGTTCGTGGCTGGTTTCCCATTCTGTTTGAGCTCTCTTGTATCATCAACCGGTGCAAGCTGGACGTCCGGACAAGGTAATTAAAAGTAATTTCACTGTGGCGAGTAGTTTGGGTTTTATGCAACTTGAGCTACAGTAAGGTGCCCTGTAAGACATCCACCCCCCGGTTGCTTGTACTTTGCCTTCCCCCGGCCAAACAAACAAAAGATGATTTATTATAAAAACATGTACAAATTAAAACCTGTCTGGATAATTTGAACACACAAGTAAAAATAACATTTCTATCATGACAACAACAAAGTCCGCTTAGCTCCTTTTGCATACAGACTTGCAGGTCTTTCAGATTTATTGTTTTTGGTTTATTAACCCTATTGGCAATATGTAAACCAGCAGGGGGGAAATGGAGTAGGGAAAAATGTAGCAAGGTATCAATCGAAAGGCATCCCTGGTAATTTACTTCCTGCACCATATTTTGTATTTGTCTGTGGTTAAGTGATTAATTTAAGTATGTTCACTCTTTAGGGACTACATTGCAGTGTCTGAACAATGTAGTCCTTTTGGGTCATTACTCAGTCAGCTTACTTCCACTAAAGGAGCACTTTTTACCGCCACTTCCAGTCTCCAATTGTCCATGATGAGGCTATATTGTGCTATGTTTGGTCCTCTTTGGTTCTATGAAGTGACAACACTTGCGTGAACCATTTGTCTTTGCCTCTGACAGAGGTCTCACAGTCATGTTCGAGATCATGAAGAGCTACGGCCACACCTTTGAGAAGCATTGGTGGCACGACCTCTTCAGAATCGTCTTCCGCATCTTTGACAACATGAAGCTCCCTGAGCAGCAGACAGAGGTCAGAGGTCGCTGGTAGCAGGACGGCACGGCCCACAGTTGTTTAATGTCTCGACGAGTCACTTGGATATCTGAAGGATATCCTCTTTTGGGATTTGGCGGCAGAACACTTTTTTTTCATGAAGGAAAAGGGTGACATTTATTTTTAAAACCGTGGCTTATTTTGTCTACAGAAAACCGAGTGGATGACGACGACGTGTAACCACGCTCTGTACGCCATCTGTGACGTCTTCACCCAGTTCTATGAGCCTCTCAGTGAAATCCTGCTGGCTGACATTTTCACGCAGCTACAGTGGTGTGTCAGGCAAGGTGGGTGTTCACATCCATTCAGACTGACTCATCTGCACGGAAAAGGCTGATGGGTAACACACACTATGCTGAGGTCTGATTCCACTGATGCCTCCGTCCTCCATGCAGTTACATGCAACTTGTGTTAGTTAGAAAATCTGTCCATGTCCGTTTATCACAATCCAAACATTCAGCCACTGTAGCAGGACTCGGGTGTCCAAAACTCAGACGTGCACAGAAGTCACTGACATTTCTTTAACAGACAACGAGCAGCTGGCTCGGTCAGGGACCAACTGTCTGGAGAATCTGGTCATCCTGAACGGGGAGAAGTTCAGCCCCGAGGTCTGGAACATCACCTGCTCCTGCATGCTGGAGATCTTCCAGAACACCAGCCCTCACGCGTAAGTATTGAACCAATCGCTACAGAAAGGTAAAGGCAACTTCACTGCAACGTCTTAATCAAAGCGTTCATCCAGACAGTTGTCGGAGTAATGGTTTCCTTTTTGTTTTGTTTTTTAAAGACACAACGTCGTTGTCTAGCCAGAGAATGTGAACATTGTAAAGATTGTGCTTCTGTGACGTGATATAAGTTGTCACAACTGCTCATGCCTGATCTGCCATTGTTTGCTCTTCAGTTTGTTGACATGGCGACCGTCTGGACAGGAAGACGAAGCTGCAGATGGCAAGCATTTTGTAAGCAAACAAATCAATACAGTCAATAATTACAGCAGACGCTTCACACTTTGAAACATGATCTGCTGCTTTCTGCCATCGAGAGTACTGTTATGTTTCCTACCAACCCTCTCACGCTGCCACAAGGAGGAAACTAACCTGCAGTTGATCACAACATTTGTCTCCAGGATGCCGATTTCGATACTCAGTCCCAGAGCAGCTACGACAGAGCTCTGTCTGAGAGAGGACACAGCCAGATGTCCAGCGACGACACCTGGAAGGGCAAGTCCAATGCCAGTGAGTATGCAGCATGCGCACACAAGTCCATTGTGTCAAAACCTGTCCTTGCTGCATATTTTCCTTTTAGAAAGTGAGTTCTACTCTCAATGTTTGCACCACTTTTCTTTTTTTTTTTTGTTCTAAAGGAGTTTCGGATCAGAAGCTGTTTGCAGGACTGCTGATTAAATGCGTCGTGCAGCTTGAACTTATCCAGACCATAGACAACATTGTGTTTTACCCTGCAACAAGTAAGAAGGAGGATGCTGAGAACATGGCTGCTGCACAGGTGAGTACACCAACTAGTAGGAAGAATTGTAAAACTGCCCTTTTTGTTGGAGAAAGCAAAAGCTCATATTTCTCACACCAACAAAAAACTTGAACTCTGTCATCTAAAATGTTGGGATATACGTATTTAAAGTTGTCTGACACTCTCCTGCCATCAGCGGGACACTCTGGAGGAGTCGGAAGCTGAGGGAGGCCAGGCTGGCTCTGAAAAAGGCATGTACAGGCACATGACCTCTGCACACCTCTTCAAGCTGCTCGACTGTCTCCTGGAGTCACACACATTCGCTAAGGACTTTAACTCCAACAACGAGCAGAGGACAGCACTCTGGAGGGCTGGTAAATAGCAAGGAAAAGTCCTCTGTATGTGATGTACAGTGGAATGTTTTTGAAGAAAGCTCTAATGAGTGATGTCTATTGTGACAGCTTTGCAGGGTCTTCAACCGAAGCCAGATTTTTTATTTATTTATTTAACCTTTTAGTTAACTTTTTTTTTATTTAACCCATTGAGATCGAGATCTCATTTTCAAGGGCGACCTGGCCAAGAAGGCAGCAGCACACGTTGTTACAAAACAGCCATAAAATACATATACATGACATGAGTAAAACCACAATACAAATTAAGTTGAAAAACTAAAATACAAAGAAAAAAATGGTCAAAAGCAGAGGCATCGTTCAATAGATTTTTGTTGTCTGTCCATTTGGAGACGTCGGAAACATTAAAAGATACAAGTTGAGACAATTTCAGTTCAGCCTGGAGATTGTTCCATGTTGATGGGGAGTAAAAACTGAATGCTTTTTTCCCCAATTCAGTCCGCTCTCGTGGAATGTTCAGGCAGTAAATGTCGCTGGACCTTAAAGCGTACCGGTTTTCTGCTCCACGGAGGAGTGAACATAGATAAGACGGGACCATACCGAGGAGAGCCTTGTAGATCAAGGACAACCAGTGAGTTTCTCTCAGAGTGCTCAAAGATGGCCACCCAGACGTCATATAAAGCTGACAGTGATGTGTGAGGCGACCACAGCCAGTGAAAAACCTCAGTGCACTGTGATATACAGTGTCCAGAGCTGCTAGGCTTTTGGACGAAGCACACATATACAGCACATCTCCATAGTCGACTAACGGTAAAAAAGTTGACGAGACAAGCAGTTTACGCGCTCTCAAAGAGAAACCCAAGCGATTTCTGTAAAAGAAGCCAAGCCTTAATCCTAGTTTTTTACCAGGTTTTCAATATGTAATTTAAAAGAGAGCTCCCTATCTAAAAGAACACCTAAGTATTTATAATTGGTGACTATCTCTATTGGTTTACCTTGGTCAGTTTTTACAGAAGATACATTATCATTTGAGTAAGGAGCTTTTGAAAACACCATCATTTTTGATTTGATTTTAGATTTTCATACAAGCTGATTTGTTGATCAGTCTCTTTTTGCCCTCAGGCTTTAAGGGGAAATCTAAACCCAACTTGCTGAAGCAGGAGACCAGTAGTCTCGCATGCAGCCTGAGGATCTTGTTCAGGATGTACTCCGACATTCAGCTGCAGGATTCATGGCCGGACATCCAGACCCGCCTGCTACTGTGAGTACAACCGACGGCATCGGTTTGGGTCCTTTTGTGTGACTCTATGCCAATAAGAAAGATACACCGTCATAGACATGTCATCAAAAGAGCAGCACTAGTGTTTTGTTGTGTGTTGGTTTAGCTGTTTTGACGCATGGCTGGTGTGTGTTCTACAGTTTGAGGCAAAAATGACATTGTTCTGAATTCCTAAAAAGAAAGAGAAGTAATATAATGCCAACAAAGAGAGAGTGTGTGTGGTAGAATGTATTGGTATCCCAGAGCCTGGGACAAATCACCTTGAGCAACTCCACCACTGAGTTGACTTGTGTATTACAAGTACATATGTGTGTTGTTCACCATTAAATAACTGCTTTAGGTGCTTTACAAAACGTGAAGCCTTGGCCTGCTCTTGTATAATAACTGTAGTTAATATATACATATAATTAGTACATATAATTAATATATGTAGTTAGACTCTAGTGGTCCCAGGTGTGTTTGTTGTAATCGTCTGTGTGGTCTCTCTCAGGGTGTGTAGTGAAGCTCTGGCCTACTTCATCGGTCTGACCTCAGAGAGCCACAGGGAGGCTTGGAACAGCCTGCTGATGCTGCTGCTCACCAGGACGCTACGGCTGCCCGATGAAAAGGCAGGTTTTCCTTTTCTTGAGTTTTCCTCATTTTGGGTGAGCTGTAGCCCGGCAGGGAGGTTGTTAGCATGAGTCCTGTAGCTGCTACGTTAGCTATGCAGAGGTTGTTTGTCTGGAAAGAATCCATGCAGAGCAAGAATGCTTCAGGACTTCTGGATCATAAATGCTGTAGTAAAATCTGACAACATATACTATGGGGAGTTGATAATTGTCCATTAGTTAACGATAACAGCGGTCAAAAAATTCCCCTTTTAATATTCCCTATTATGAGTTGTCACTCATGAGTCTTTCACTGTGTGAGTCACCGATGATTCATTGAAGCCAATGACTCAGACAATTACCCAGCATGCGTCCTGAAACAGTAGTATGTTGGTTACATGCAGCCAGCCTTGGGAAGAAAATCCCAAATACCTCATTTAACACTGTCAACAGAAAATGAGATCAGTGGACTAGTTGGCACCGGACTCTTGTTATGAATTTTGAGCAAGCTGTTAAAAAAAAATGCGTTAGTGAAGAAAGAAATGGCTCCCAGCACAATACTTGTACACAGTGACTCGATGGCCTCCCAGCGGAGCCATCACAACCCCTCCCCTCCCTGTACACTATCTTTGAACTACGTAAAAAATACTTAATGTCTGTCTGAATATACCTGTTTTGTGTGCATCTCTTTGTAAATGGACTTTCAAAGCACATACACTTGGTTGGAATTGCGGTGCCAATTTGTGTCTCTTCACCTGTTCTCCAGTTCAAGCCCCATGCTTCCTGCTACTACCCCCACCTGTGTGAAATGATGCAGTTTGACCTGATCCCCGAGCTGCGGGCCGTCCTCAGGCGCTTCTTCCTGCGCATCGGCTCCGTCTTCCGCATCGCAGCTCCCGAGGGGACAGCGGTTCGGCCTCCTTCGTCGTAGAATGAGCGGGTGGCCGGACGACGGAAGGAGCCGGGGGCGGGGAGTAGGGGTTGATGGCGGGCCGGCGTTGATACCAGGTGGAAAACTCCCCCTTGTTTTGGACTGTAAGCAATTTAGAGAGGTTGGACGACAGTCCGTAGCTCTTGGCCCTCAGTTAAGTGTTCAGCCTTTCTACTGCACTCAGCTTGCCGAGAAGGCGTGGGCCTTCCTCCCTTCTTTCTCTCGAGGATCAGCAGCACTGTGACCGGCACCCTCTTCTGGCTGTTGTCATTCATCCCCCTGGCACTCAAACAAACAAATAATTTATTGATATTGTATCTGATTTTGACTTTTCTTTCCTTGTTTTAAATACTTGCAAAAGAAGTCTAAGTAGATGCTAAGTGCAAATGAACGATACTGGTGAATACGCTGACATTTGCGGCTTTGCAAAAAATCTCTCGGCCATCTGTGCCTGTTGGAAAACGACGACTCATCAGTGTCCCTTAATGTAAGTTTGGTGATCTAATCAAAATATGTTGTGATTAATGTATCAAATGTTTGTCACTTTGTTTGTGTTCCCTCTGTTATTCAAATTTTTAGGAGACCGACAGGGCTCAAATGCTGGTGACACAAATCTGCATCTTACAACACTATCAAAGATCCTTTGTCCATCTCGGCTTTCTGTGACACAGCCGTCCTGTCATCTTTAGAATTTGTCAATGACACTTTACTTATTTATTTTGTTCACTCTATTGACTCACTTGGTTTAATTTGTTTCATGATTATTTGTTGAGGATCATTTCTGGTTTACAATGAAAGGTTGGTTTGAAAGACAAACTATTTCCCTCTGCCGTGCATTCCTTTTCCATTGGCCCAGTGAGCCTCCAAAGGACTTAACTCCTTGCTTTAGATCCATAACTGGCTCCTAAACTCCTCCTCTTACCTGTCAGGCGCTGACACAGGGGGTCGTCTATTTCCTTAGCTCTTTTCCACGCCTGTTGCTCAACGTTGGCTCATGTATTACCACATCGCAGTGTATCAACTGGCTCCAGATGGTTAAGACACCCTTCAGTGTTGTATTGCGTTAAACCACAGAGCGGTTCAGAAGCGGAAACCAAAACTTGCACCTACAGAGATGCAATCTCTGGACCCTTTCTAGTTTATTCCATGCCTTTTAAAAAAAAAAGGATGTAAGGATGTAATTTTTTAAAGTGCATTTAAAAATATGTTTTGAGAAGCATTCCTCCCCTCGCAACTACGGATGTCTACTTTTTTCCCTAAAGATAGGGAAATAATATATATATATATATATATGTATACATACAGTAAATGGGAAAAGAAGACTGTAAAGTTTTCAATGTAAGATACATAGAAATGAAAGTGCTATACGGATCTATACATAATATTGTAATGTAATCTTCCAAACATTTGGTGAAATAATCAATAAACCTGAATTGTGATCCACTCTATTGACTTATCTTAAATGCCTTCAATTTCGCCCCAGTTTATGTGGGTGTGGTTCTGTGCATACACGCCCGTATAGCTTGTTCTTGCAATTGCCGTCATTAGATGTAATGTTACACCTGTGCTTATCCGGCTTGCTTAAGGGCACTAACAACAGTTTTAGTCCTGCATGTTTTCAAAGTGCTGGGTTTTACCGACCTACAGAGCTTTGAAATAGTTTAGAACCCATTTAGGTGTTTTTCCATATCAATCTTATTGATGTGTAATCTAGAATTAAACTAATCAACATACTCAGAATTGATAAAGTAAACTTCAAATTTAAAACTGAAAAGTTGTTAACATGCCTATGAGATCTCCACCTTTTAGTTATAAAGTCTCTAAATAAGATACAGTGCAACCAATTATCTTCAGAAGTCCTTAAACTACGTCAACTTGCGTCTAATGAATGTCACCAGCGCTTTTTTAGGGGCTTCATAGTAGAGGGGTTGAGTGCATTAACTCACACAGCACAATTATTTGTATTTCTTAGTTTTTTTATTTGAATACATTATGCACGTGTTTGGTTCTTGGTTGTATTTCCCTGTAAGTCCACAGCGTGGCACTGTTTTCAAACTGGCAGTTGGCCCGAACATTGTGGGGTAACAAAGGTTACCATGGAGACCTTTCACATCCTTTGTTTTAGCAAGTAAAGCGCAAAGCTGCCCCAGCAGCTGCTACGTGTAGCCCCTTCTCGGGGAAACCGCCATTCTACAAAACTTAGAAAAGTAACCACACATCGAAACAAGATGGAGTGTGACAGTTGTACTCAACTATCGACATAACACACGTAGCAGAGGTCCGGAGCGACGCGAACGAACGGACGTTAAATAACGTTAGTTAACTGAAGTTAGTTAAGTCAGTTGGTGCTAACGCTAGATAGCCGACGCCTGCTCGCTGCCAGCCGGACCAGCTCGTATGGGAGGCGACTCGTAATTTTTTTTTTTTTAAACTGCGGAAGGGTGGAGCACATTCTCCCCTTCCGTTCGGCACTATCCATCCCGGGTAAAGCTGCCGTTTCCCTGACGGTACCCGGACTGAGCGCAGGAGCGGTGACGTCACGTGACAGTGTAACGGTGGGCGGATCCGTGGCGGCCGGTAGCTGGCTAGCAGACCTCCGTCGGCGCTTTAGCAAGACGGGCTAACGATGCCGGATTGGGTTCCTCTTGCCGGGGTCAGGATTGAGAGCCACCAGAAATGATTTCGTGGAGACCACCCTACAAGTAAGAGATGCTGCGAGTGTGTTTCTAATGACTGCGGTCGTTGTGTTTGGCGAAATTGTGAGAGGGCGACTGCGCGAGTGGGTACATTTTCCCTCTCCGTCTACAATCCCGCTTACGTAAAAAAAGGAGGTCGACACAATTTGGAAGAATGCAAATCCATCCGTGTTTCCTGCTCGATTTGTTCCGTCCAATTTAACTATGGTTTACTCTGAATCTACAGTGTATGATTTAGCCACAGTAAATATGTACGTTCCTTGAATGTGTGTGTGCACCCTGTGACTGTTACAGCCATGTTCTTCAGTACCTTCCTACAGTATCGTTGTAATAGGCGTGTGTGTGTTGCTTAGTTTTGTAATGACGTCTGCCGAGGTCTCTTTAGGACTGGCACAGGGTGGTGTCGTAAGAGGCATTTTTTCCAGTGTAGATGACAGGAGGAGGGAATGGCCTGTGCTGCCTTCAGGGGACCGTGATGCCTTCAGGGGCTCTCGCTAAACCGGTTCTCCTGTTTAGGATATTCAATTTATTCAAGTATATACTTGGAAATCCCCCCTGTTTGTTAAATAAAGCAGCAAGGGACACCGTTAGTGAACTGCAGAGACAAGACGACTAGAATGTAGCATTTCATTAGTATTTACGTGTTTATATAATCCATAAAAACCTCTGGTGAACAAAGAGTGGCATACATCCCGCACCATGTTCATGAAAGTCGTTGCTTATTGACCTCGCTTTGTTTAATGGCTCTCACACAGTTTGGTAGGTTTCCGTGTGGAACAGCGAGCATTCTAGCACACATGGTGACTGGTAATATCACTAGATGGTGTTGTATCCTAATTATATTCCCGGGGTCTAAAGGCCAGCAGAAACGATTATTCGAGGGGGGGGGGGGGTGGTGATCTCAACTCGAAACACCCAGTGAGCTCCGAAGGCGTCGTGTTACGTAATAATGGGCGTGCAAAGAGCAGGGGGGGGGGAAGAGAACTGTGTGAAGACGTACGAGGATACGTGCAAACATGCACACCAAGTGACTGTTACATTCTCGGATTTTGACAACTTTCGCACAGACTTGATTCGGGACAATTTTACAGAGTGAGCCAGGATGGGGGGGACGATCTGAGGAGGGTATCCCCATTTTATTCAGTACTGCTGGTAAGACGCACATGTTATTCTTTATATGTATTATGTTTTATCAAGACTTGATATCAGCGATCGAAACGTTGAATGTGCATTTCACGTTGAATGTGGGGGATTAACTCGATGTAAACCCAGATTGGCTCACACACCCGGACACGCAGCCCTACAGACGCGGTGCATCGCTGCTCGCATGTCCCGCTCGGCTCGTCCGTCAGTGGAGAGTCCAGATTCCACCGTCATAAATCCAAACACGGAGTTAATGTTTGAGCGTTTGACCTCCACAGTGCTGCATGCAGGTGCGACACGTCTGCGACGTGTTTACACCAGCGCGGGGCTCTTGGAGCCCAAAGCCACGTGTCCGTAGCTCGGGACCATGTGGCCATTGTAAACACTGCTGCGTTTCACTCGCTGGGACTGGCTGCGCACTTCTCCTCGATTGTTTGTTCTAAGACGCAGGACCCATACCGACGCACAACCTGGCCCCCCAAACGCGGGCCCGAGCCAGTGTTCGTGTCTCGTTGTGTGGGTCCGCTGCTCTCGGCCCGTTTGGCCCGGAGAGGGAGCGTGCCGCGCGTCCTTTGTGCCACACGCGTACTGGAATGCCACCAGCAGTGTTTGCGTGGAGGGAGCGCCCCTAATAACCAGGGCCCATCATCGGCGTACATGTCTATGTTGTTCTGGGAAAGGCCAGGTCCCGTGCTTTCTTTGGGATCAGCAGCAGGTCAGCGCCCACCCCCATGTGTTTTTACCTCAGGTATGCACCTGTAGTGGGATATGAGGGAGAGGCTCCGTCACACGTTGCCTTTTGTTTCGGGGGTGGCGGCCCACTTAAGATCCATCTACTTACGGCAGGACATAGAGCGTAATAATAAACATAAACATTTTTTTAAATTATTATTATGATCACTGAGGCGACAGGTAACATTTGTGCACCCCTTTGTCAATCACTGGATCCTACGCCAGAGTATATTAGAAGGCAGACGGGAGTCTTTGTTGATGCGTCAACTGCATCAAATAACTAGTTGGTAGGTCAACTATTGAATTATCTTTCATTTCCAACATGTGACTCAGGGTCTCAATTGACAATTTTCTTATTTAATTAAAAGATAGTGTCTTTTTCAGGACAAAGCAAATTAGCAATTGCATTTTCTGTAAATTTCCTCTGCAGTTGATTGATTTTTGCAGTTCTATTATGAATGTATCTGCACATAAATATTACACTATTTCTATTTCCGCAGCTACATTCTTTGCATAGCTTTTACATTTTAACAGTATTGGACGATTTCTGCATTTTGGACGTTAATATATTCCCCCTTATTCAAAGTACACTCTTTTTTTGACAAATGTATCAACATCCGCTCAACCTGCGATTGAACCTTTCATACCACAGTGCCATCACGGTTTAATCTCAGTACACGCTGAACACACGGCTTCATTGTAGCCTCATGCGTCAACCCCAAACACACACGGGTCCTCTTTATTTCTAGTTTACGAATAGAATTTAGAAAACTTGAGTTTATTGAGAGTTCACTGCATCAGGCTCACTGGGCCTCGCAGAAAAGTAGTTTATCTTTGGATACTTTTGTTTGGTCATTATAGTTCAGAGGAATACCACTGGTAGTCTGTAAGATTATAGTGATATGTCTAAATATTGCATATAATCTGTGATTTCACACTAATATAAACCGGTGTTAAACCCAACTCTTAAGCAATGATGTAAGGTGCTGGTTATAACAGGAAAACATGTCTCATGTATCAGGATTCAAGGGCATGAGTGTGTGTGAGCTGGTGATCAGCGTGTCTGAACCAGAAAGACTGGAGCTGAGACAAACAAGGGGCCTGAATGCTCCGTCCAAAGGTCAGAGGTCACTGATTGGGAGATGGCAACTGTCTGTGTGGACCCCTTAAGCCGGACTCGCCCTCTGACCTCACCTAAACCACACCTCTCTGATGATTGTCTCATTAATATCTGTGCCATCTGTTCCACATGCAAAAGCGCAATTAGAAAGATGCACTTTGGCCTACCTGTCCACATTTTAATGCAACGTCTCCAGCCCTTTACACACACGCACGACAGTGTGCTTATAGGCTATCCAGACATTGACCTTTCTTTGTTGTCTCTTTACAGGACTTGAGCTGATTCGTCAGCCTCGTGTAGGATTTGGTTTTCAACCCCCAAGTGTCCTCCTGATATCAGCGGACCATGGTGGTCTGAACAGGTCAAAAAGCCTGACACAGCGCGTGGACACGCGTAACGCGACCGAGAGAGGAGCAGAGACAAACCGGAGGGACGGGGAAAGCATCGTTGAGCGCAACATGTCTCAAAACCGAGAACTGGTGGTCTTCTACATAAACTATAAACTCTCCCAGAGGAACTACCCCGTCAACCACATAGGGCTGTCGGAGCCTCCCAACAGAACTGGCGGGGGAGAGGCTGGGGCGGCTGATGAGCAGCGGGTAGCGACGCACTCCAACGGGACTTTACACGGCTCGAGTCCCGGGACCCCGCCGGCGTCCCCGCTGCTCCAGCAACGGTTGCCGTCGACGGCGAGCCTGGACGCGGTGAAGGAGGCCCTGCGGGACTCGGCCAACGAGTTCGAGCTGCGCTACGCCCGGGCCTTCAGCGACCTGCACAACCAGCTGCACATCACGCCGGCCACGGCCTACCAAAGCTTCGAGAACGTGATGGACGAGGTGTTCCGGGACGGCGTCAACTGGGGCCGCATCGTGGGCCTGTTCGCCTTCGGCGGGGCGCTGTGCGTGGAGTGCGTGGACAAGGAGATGAGTCAGCTGGTGAGCAGGATCATCGAGTGGATGACGGTCTACCTGGACAACCACATTCAGCCCTGGATCCAGACCCAGGGAGGCTGGGTGAGTCTACTCCACCCTAAAAACGTTGATGCCATGTTCGATGGTCATGTCGGCTCGCTCCTCGGCTACAGATTATTTTACTGGAGAAGTGAGTTGCCAGATGTGCTCATCCCGACGTGTCTTTACTTGCCCCCCCGTCACGTGCCTGTCGGTCAGCTGTGCCTGGCCCCCGCTCCATGAGCTGCACGTCATGGAGAGAGAAAGAACATCCAATCTGTAGTTTTTACCCCATCCTACATGTTCAGACTCATCTTGCACAAATGGGCCAGATAAGCCGGCGTGACGATGTTTGGGCGCTTTGCCTTCTGTGAGATTGTGACACGGCACAGTGGAAGGGGAGAGACCCTTTGACCTCAGATTAGATATAACCGGCCCTACGCTCGTGATTCCAAAAAGCCATCCATCCGTGCTTAGAAAACGTAACGTTGGTGTAGTCGGCAGCTGGTTCGCCTGCTCTCTAATTGATCAGCAGCACGGAGCTCAATGAGCTGGATCGAAGTGGGAGCTTAACGCGCTGCGTCAGGGCTTTGTGCCTCGGGATCCAAGTTCTCTCATCAGAGTGGGATGAAGTAAGGGGCTTTTACAGATAGCCCTTTGTTTCTCTCGGGTCAGTTGATTGGCTGCGTGCTTTGTTGCTCGTCCCCTCTCTTCTTCCACTATCTGTACATTTGTGGTTCCCCCTCCCTTATGTTCTCCACCAAGACAGCTGCATGCAGATAAAAGCTTTTCTGGGAAAGTGGGCCTTCCTGGTTCTGACAACCCCTGAGTGTGTTTGTGTAGGTGCACGCTCTCTCGCTAACGCCCCCTGCACAGTTAAGGTCGCCTCTTTTCCTTTGTGCCGGCCATTTGATGGCATGAGGCAAAGGAGGGTTAGGGGAGGGGCTGGTTCTAATTGCTGCAGCGCTGCACAACGCCAGATCAAAGTCGGATCCTATGGAAACTGACGGCAATAAAAAAAACGCATTGGGCAGACACACAGTCTGGTTGTGCACTCGGCGCTGGACTGGAGAGGACACCGAGGACCGGGGATGTGGCTTGAGAAACAGATAACAGGATGTAAGCCATCCAACATATGTCAGTGGTTTTCCTTTTGTTGAAGGCATGTTGCAGCATCCTTCACTATAAAAGTTGGTGCTGACGTTCACATTTCCCAGATTTATTTTTGATTCTCATCCCGAACACTGACAAATACTTTTCACCGCCGCTGTTGTCAACAAAGTGCGTCGATCTCTGTGAGCTCATGTAGTTAAAACCATCCAGACACACACTCCCAAACGCACACATGGACAGTTTGCTCTGACTAACAACCCCGGTTGGTGTCTCCATGTCAGTGTAACCTCGGCCTGGCAAAGTGGAATAAAATTCTGAATGGCACAGCGTGCGGAGTATTCCTCGGCACGGTTTCACTTCCTTTGCGTTAGAGCTGACATCTTCCCGGGCACATGATGCCACTTCCCTTCCCTACGAAGCTTTGTACAATTCACTTTTATTTGTTCTTTTTCTGTCCGTGCGCTGCAGGGCGAGGGAGAGCACCTCCTTGACGCGTGAGTGATTCACAGGTTGATGCTCTCGCCTCGGGGGGGGGGTAGTCCCGAGCGGCAGTAGCAAACTAAACCAGAGAATTCAGTGGGTGGCTTTACCTATCATTTGTTCCCATCGTCGCTCTGTTCCCCCCCCCCCCCCCCCCCCTTGTGACAACATCACTACGTTCTTGCTCTTTGTGCTTTCTCTGTTCTAAGTCAACCTACGCTCCTCAGCAAAGCCCACACGAGACTTTGTTTCTTTTCTTTTAATCTGCCCTTTTAGGTTCTTCCTTCTCTCTTCCCTCCCTCCCTCCCTCCCCCGGCACTTCCTCGCGGGAATGAAGCACGGCATATATGGGTACCTGTGTATAGCTGTGAGTGCTAACTGATGAAATATTAGTCTGCTCTGAGTAGCTGCAAGGTCACTTTCACTTCAGTTCCTCAATAAGTCGCGTGTTATTGTTGCTTCCCGAACATGGTAATGTTTCCTGCTAGGAAGGATTGTGACTAAGTAACTGCAGGGGGAAATGACAGATCTGTTTGTGTCCAAAAATAGAAAGTGGGGCGTAAATGGCCAATGAAACCCATTGGTTAATCTGGAGGCGAAGTACTTTGATTTCCCAGTTGTTGGGAAAGAACTGTATTTGAGCTTCTTAATGACAAGGCGATCTTACGTTATCAAATCATCAGCATATGAGGGAAACTGTACTTTCTTGCTCTGGACAATTCTATAGCTCAGACAACGATGAATAGAGCAACAAACACAATGAAGTCTCTCTGGTGTTAAGATGTTGTAAGATGTAAGATTTTGGTTTTGTACTTTTTGGTTAGAGTAAAAATCTGGGGAACATATTTACTGTTTTTTTCTGACAAACCGATGAGTCAAAACAATAATGAACAAGTCATACAATGAAGCAACACTCTGAAATGCTGCCATCTCCGTCATGTACTTCTAGTCTAGTCTGGATCTTTGCCTGGAGAAGTCTCCCCCCCCCCCCCCCCTCCCCCGAAGCTCATTCCGCAGTCTCCCCGCTGAGTTATTTGACAATAGTTGGGGCTGTGAGATGCGGCGGGTGTTAGAGGAAGCACAGGAGCGAGGCCGTATTTTATCAAGTAATAGACCTTGGCAGGCAGCAGAGGTAGGGACACTGCCACCGACCTAATAATGCCGTTTCGGAGGCAGCGATGGCAGTGATTACTCAGCGGAGATTGAGCCGCCTCAGGGTGGGGGCACGAGGTTATTACCAATTAGAGATGAATAATATCTCCACCTGCTTCTATGGAAAACAATGTTTTTGGTGTTTTTTTTTCTCTCTTTATGACATACTAAAGGCCAAACCCGTTTAGAGGATCCAGACTGCATTGGAAGTTGGCTGAAGGTGGGGTGGGTGGGGCGAGTTTTCAGTGGAGAAGCATGGGAGTAAAGCAAAGACCGTTATCCATGTTGACCCGTCGAAGGTCAAGCACAAGACAAATGCCCTCTTCCTATTGCCTGTGCCACTCATGGCGGTATACAGTACGTGTGTCCGGTACAGCGCTAGCATTTATTAGATGATGTCAGCCAACATCCTTTATCGGTTTCATATCAGAAGCACCTGTGCCATAAAGCTCTGTTGTCCAAAAATGAGAAAAACACAAAACAAACACGCTGTAGTTAATTTGTAATCCCGCCGTACGCCGCCGTGCTGCTGGTACCACCATGGAGCAGCATCTGTGGCCAGAGGTAGGGCCCGACAAATCTACTAATTATTTTAAGTGACCTTTACTGGAAACTGTAGTATTCATTCTTTTCTTTTTTTTGTTGGTATGAACAAATATAAGATAATGCGCTTGTTTTTGGGGTTGAGAGGTGGACCCACGCACAGTTTGTTTTTATGGGAGTTGTTGACCCAAACGCGTGTATCCACCGGTGCTGCTCTGTGAAGTGTCTCTGACACGGAGGCTGTAATGGAAGAGCCAACAAGGGAAACACCTGCGCCTCCTTTGTGCCTTTCTCCTTGACAGACACTTCTGTCTCTCTTTCTCCCACCTAATCCCCCCCCCCCCGTCTGTAATTAACATGCACATAGGAGAGGCACTTAGATCCACGGAGTCGTCTGTGCGACTACCCTATGGGAGAGGAGCAGGAAATCTCACCCATGGGACCTATCCCGCCTCTCTCTCTCTCTCTGCCTCTCCTCCACACACATCCCCCCCCTCCCACTTCCCTCCTTGTCCTCCATATGTGCACCCCTCTCCATGCACCCAATCAATTTTTGTCATTTTTTTTCTTTCTTCTATCTATACCTCCCCTCCTCCCCCCACTATTCATCATTCATCTGAGCTCTTTTATTGGCAACCTTGTATGGCCTCCCTCCTCCCTCCTTACATCCACCTTCCGAGACTGCAGTTGCCAAAACATGTTAGGGAGCAGACGTGGGGCCGCACGCCTCCGTTAACCTCACAGTCCCTCCTTCCAGTGTTGTTGTTTTGTTCATCAGAAACCTCTTCGGAGCTATCGATCCTCTCTGACTTTAACACCCCCCTTCAGACCTCCACCCCCAACCGGTTTAGCTGCCTTTCGCCGTCCCTTCATCTTTCCTTTGGCCCCTCCTCTGCCTCCTCCCTGTGTTATTACTGCTCTCATATGGCTGATTAGGAGGGATATGTGCGTGTTTCTTTCGCTTTTCTTTCAAGGACAAAGTTTCCGCGAGCCGATCACTTGTCTGTGATCGACTGGTTGTTGCGGAAGGTTGTTGTTGTTATTGTCTCATACGTGTGAGCATTCCATTCTATGGAGGCGCGCAGCAGAGGGGAGGGGACAGCTCCAAGTCAGACCTGTCATGTGACTACCTCAAACAAAGGACCTGTGGCAACGCACACGGGAATTTGCCGTACTGGCTTTTTAGTTGTGTCCCCAGGTGCGTTGTCGCTCTGTAGAGAAAGTCATCACCTTTCTCTCCCCTACCGAGACCCGCATAGAATCCATGCGCACACACACACACACATACACATACACACACAGACGTAGACAATGGCCCAGAAAACCTTTATTGCATTGGATCAATGGCGGCCACTTTTGTTCAAGCGAGGTCAATAAACACCTCTGTGTGGTGGGTGGTTCCATGCAGACCGCTTTCTGGATCCATGTGAATGCTGCGGCTCGGCCATGGACACGTCGTGTTGTTTTTTGTGTGTGAACGCTCTGCAGCTCAGGCATTGGTATTTCCTGAATTGTTGCGCATCAAAAACGTGTTGAATGTTTTCTTGTGTGTGTGCGCAAGTGTAGAAACTTGTGTTTTGTTATTTAATGAGAGGGACTTGGCCAAACCATTCCAGTGGGGTTACAGGAGGCAGTTAAGTGCTCACGTTTGGGGGACATTGGGCTGTACCATTCCCCCAGGATCAATCTAATTTAAGGTCAGGGTCATTGGAGCAAATGCAACTGTGCGTGTGCATTTGTAATTTGCCATTGACAGAGGTGGGAAGTAACGAATTACATTTACTCGCGTTACTGTAATTGAGTAGTATTTTTGTGTACTTCTACTTTTTAAAGTATTTTTTTTCATCTGTAATTTTACTTTTACTTAAGTATTTTTTGTTTGAAGTATTGTACTTCGCTACATTTTAAATCATATCTGTTACTGAATTAAAAAAAATGCAAAGGAAAAAAAATCGCGCCCAGAAACTACGTCACTGCAGTGATTGAGTGATGAGCGGGAGAACGAACGCGCTAAACAAGGATGATGGAGACGGACAAAACAGATGCAAACCCAGCTGAAATTGAATGAAAATACGAAGCGTAGCCGCTAAACCGGAAGTACGTAGATTTTCACGGTAAGAATCGACGCAACCGTCTGTAATGACAGCGGTTACCAGGGTAACAAGAGGAGAAAAGTTGATTAACGGATATAATAAATAATCCTGGTCTGACGGGATGTGTTAGCAGCAGTAGGTGACTACACTCGCTGCTCTTGGCTCTGATATTTATTGTCCACGTATTGTTTTGCTTCAGTGAGCAGAGCAGAGACAGTTTAAGGAGATCGCAGAGTAAACGGTCCGCCACTGGAGTGCACACGTCCCGACGTCAGCAAACCGTCGGTCGGACCGCCAGTGCCCCCCCCACCCCCGTCAGCGCCGATCGTCAGTGGCCCGCGTTCGGTCGAAGTCGGCAGTATCTGGCCCGAACCTGAAATGAGTTTGACACCCCTGCTTTACTGAATCCACAGTTCATACCATATTTAGTGGTTGTAGTAATGTTTAAAATGTTTTATTGGATGATCTGCACTAAAATCATATCTTTTATTTTTAGTTTATTATTTTTGCTATTACACTTTAATTTGTAAAGGTCTTCCTTCAATTAAAAACAAATTGATTGAGAATTATTTTCCCTTGTCTTTTTTTTAACTACACTAGAATCCGCACCCCACCCAGCTGTTAAACAAGTAACTCAGTAACTTTTACTCTGAGTAGATTTTTAATGAGCTACTTTTTACTTGAGTACATTTTTAGACTAACTTTACTTGTACTTCAGTAAAATCTTATTTAAGTAACAGTACTTTTACTTGAGTACACAATTTTGTTACTCTTTCCACCTCTGGTCATAGACGAGGCCTGTAATCCCTGAGCAGCACACTCTGCAGTGAGACGTTAACAACGTCCCTAACAACTCAATTTGCCTCCTGTAGTCCGGCTACAGATCGTCCCCCTGTGTCTCCTGTCCCTCATTTAGCTGTACAACCAGCTGTGTAATAGATAAGGGGGGGGGGGCGGCTGTCATCCGACTGACTACCAGCGCAGTGCCCCCCCGCTGGGCTAGCGAGGAAGACGGGGCCTGCACACTTCTACGTCGGCTTTGCCTACGTGCTGCTCCACTTCTCCGAGGCTAAGTGTGGAAATCAGGTCACGAGTACACCCCCCCCTCTCCTTCCATCTTTCTCTCCTGTCTGCTTGCTCCCCCTTTCTTTTTTTTGTATCTTCCTGCTCCAGCCCACGTCCCTCCTGCCACGCATTTGTTTAAATTTTTGCTCCCCCATCTTTGCGAGCATCCGCCTGCCTCCCCCTCCGCTCTGATTGCATTTCATCTTCCTGCTCTCCCTTCTCCGATTTGTTTGTCTGTGCTCATATCTGTGATCAGATTATGAAGCATATCATGGGATTAGCGAGGTTCGCGGCATGTATTGAAGTGCGCGAGCTAAGCAACGGATAGCGAGGGCTGATGAGTGTTTGATGGTAATGCAGCGCCCGGCCTCATAGGCCTAAATGATGATTAAAAAAAAGTGATATATTTTTTTTAATCACCGGGGGGGTAAAGCAATAAAGTCAAGAGATATTCTCAGTGTCTTTGCAATAACAGAGAGAGGAGATAATTGAATCGGGGAACAGAAAAGGAGATTGTGGGGAATCTGCTTCTTTCATGTTGTCAAACTTCATGACAAGAAGTGGAGTTTCAGGGAAACGTGTCAGCGAGCCTCACCGCCGTCTGCCACCAGCTCCCCTCTGCACACGCTTCCCTCTTGGGTTCCCCCTTGCCTCAGTTTCTAGTCCTTTTTCGTCACCCTTCCAGCTTTTGTTCTACCTCCGTCTCGCTCTCACCGCTTCGTCTTCCTGGTTTCTCGGACACGCCGACAGATGGCGGCTCTCTGGGTCACGGGGAGGGGATGGATGGCCTACAGGCTGGACGGCTACACCGCGGAAGAGGGTTTACGCTCTCCCCAACACGTGCCCTCGCTCAGCCGGAGGTGCACACACACACACGCACTCAATCCTAAGTCCTTGGCCTTCCCGCTGTGCCTCAGTGCTATGTGTGTGTGTCTGTGTGTGCTGACAGAATGGGGTTTTGTGACGAGAGGGACGGCCCCCAGAGTGAGGCAGGGAACAGATTGTAGTCTGAGCCTCCCTGTCCTGATTTATTAATCTCCTCTTTAATTCATGGTGTCACCGGCGGCTCGACGCGCGGACGGCGCTGCCGTAAAGGAGCCATCGAGACGCAGCGACGCCAGCACAAACACCAGCAAGTGTCGCCTGCCGAGGGGAGGTTTAATGATTCAATTTCCTCATTCCCCCCTCCCCCTCGCTTCCACTTTTAAATGATTCATCGTTTAATCAGTCTACAACAGCATAGATTTAATGCTTGAGGTGGCGGCGGTCTAGCCAAGAATGGGAAGTCGACACGGGTCCGAATGACTGTAAACGGGTGTAAAGCCGTTAGTGTAAAATGAGTGTTTTGGCCAAAGTAGAAGAACGAGGAAAAGTCAACGAGTTATAATCGCACCACTTTCTCCTTACAAAGCTGGCGCTTGGGTTCCTGTTTTTTCATATTCTGCCCGGTGTTGCCTCTCAGCTTTTTGGTTAAAATGTTTTCTTGTTCCCAGCGGTGCGTTGTAAAAATACGTAGAGGGGAACGAGCCCTGTTTATACAGACTAAAGCTTGCGTTAGGAGACCTACACAGTGGGAGAAGAACTTGTGCCACGTGAAGCATTTCAAGCAGCCTGATTTGGAATGGATGTGCTCCTCTTCAGGCATCAGTGGCTGTATGTATAATGTCCAAACCGGTCTCTTTGTTTATTGACTCCCTTTTTTCTTGCATTTTGCCCCAAGCGTTACCCGGCGTCTGCTTTGTCACTTGCCAAAGTAGAAACGTTAAACCCGGGAGTCGTCCTACTTGCTCTTCAAAGGGCTTCGGTTGCCGAGGCGAGTGGGGTTTCCCCTCCTTCTCCTCCTCCTCGCTCTTCCTCAAACCTCTCCCGGTGACATGGGACCTTTTGGCTGCTGGCTCGACTTCCCTTGTTCCCAAAAACGCCGCCGCATTTGTGTAACTGGCGACGAAGGGTCAAAAGGCCTGCAGGAGGAGCAGGAAGTGATGGAGCTCGTGTAGAGGATGAGGACATTGATAAGGAGGGAGGAACAATCACTCACATTGTTGACTCCCCTCCCCGACTGAACAGAACCTCTGCTGTGAAGATTGAAGTTGAAATCGGGCCACCACTGTTGTGTGTTATTCACAGGTTCCAACAAATAAGGCCACCACTGACGGAACAACTGGGCGATGAGTGGGAGGAAATCTGAGTTATCGCGCATGGCCGTACTGTGTGGACCTCTTGGGTCCAATGTTCTTCTTAGTCTGACTCACGGAAAGGGCCTTTTTTATATCCTGTGTTTATCTAGGTCAACTTACCCCTACCTACAGCTTCTAGACTGCTGATGAAAATATACCTTCAAATGTGCAGGTTCAAGAACTTCGGAGTGACCCCAAGTAGCTACCGTCAGAGGCTCCAGCGAAAAGAATTGATTGAAAAATTAAACACTGCTATTGTCTGTCCTACAGGTAAGAGGATTTTTGCGCATGTTTTAAATACTCCCTTTTATAGTGTGACTAGAAAAGTGTTGGATACATCATCTCGAATACCGGGCCTTCATCTAAACACGTGGGCGTGTCCTCAGGTCGGCGTGATCCTGTGATCCACCGTCTCCGTGGCTGTAAGGCAGAGGTCACAGCGTGCACGGGTCCTTCGCTCACAGCACAGAGAACTTTGCACACATTCCCGTGTATCATGAAGTCGTCTTGTTTGAGCAGCCAGATCGCCGCGTGACCCTCGGCGTGTGGCTGGGAGCCTTACGCCGCCGGCCACAAGGTGACTTTACTGGGTAAGCACAGCACAGCCCGGCCCGGCCCGGGCCGTGCGTGTTTGTGTGTACACATCCCCAGTGTTGCAACTCGCTGGAGGAGTTGCTCAACCATCGCTGACATAGTGTTCCAGCCAGCTCCCTCTTCTTCATTCTTTATTCTCCCTTCATTCTTCTCTAATCTCCTAACATATTGCTTCATTCTTTAATCTCCCTTCGGACGTCTTGCTTCATTTTGTTATTAGTCCTTCATACCTTTTCCATTTTCCATGTGACCTGCAGGCCTCGGGGTCAATGGCTTCTAGTGAACTCTCGAACCGATCCTGCTTTTTGGCCTTTCTCCCTAACCCCAAGCGGCAATGTAACTTTTTGAATTTTTTTTAAGTTTCAAGGTTTTTTTTCAGTATCATCTACAGTTAGATGACTTTAGACTCTGAAATGTGATTTATACAGCCCTCTATAGAATATTTCGCCGCTAGTTGAGCTGGAATTATGTAAAAAAGGGACAACAAAAAGGCACCTAGTCTTCCATTGGCTGGCTGTTTACAGAGTGACTGCAGATCACATACCGCTCATTCACTCGCGCACACACACACACACACACACAGATAGCTCGTAAAGGGAATTTTCTGTCAGGGGCTGGTTGATCTAGATTGTTTTTAGGTCTTAGCCTCTCAAAACGAGTGTACACACACACACACGTGTGAGTCCCAGGGAAAGCACCTTTTGTAAGCGTTCTATTGCTACAGAGACGTTTTCGGAATCTTCTCTGCATGTTAATGGGTGCTTCCTTTTGCTTCCTTTGTGGTATACGCTCATTTTGGCCACGGACACCGTATTATACATACTGTAAATATTTGGCATAGATCCATTTAGTCTGTTTGGGGGGGAAAGGAGATGTGAATAGATTTGTCTGTATCTGCTCAAATATGTTAACTCTTTCAGAGCTCAGCCTGATATTTCGATTGCTAAAAAGGGTGCAATGTATGGGTATCAATTTATCTCCAACCCATTTTGCCTGAGAGGGGACAGGATATGATGTATTAATTGAGTGTGGTCAGGAGAATCGCTGCTTGTTATGGCGCAACATCGGAGCAACAGACAGGAGCTGATGAATAGGAAGCTGCTGCTAATGATCGTTAAAATGCTGCCTTCTCCACACGGAGCACAGGGCCATACATCAGCCACGGACACCTACACACACACACAGACGCAACCATCTCACACACACACACACTAATCAGCAGCTTTTCAGTAGCCGTGGCAACCGACTGCAGGATCTCTTCCCTGTGCCCCCCCTTTCCTCACTATCTCTTTCTTACATCCAACCTTTTTCTTTCATGAGTTAAACCTTTCCTCATCCTTATTTTCTTTTTCCCCCCTCCGTGGCTAACAAAGAATGAGCAAGTTAAAAGACCTGAAAGCAAATAGAGAGGAGCTGAAAGCGCTCTGCGGGCCGCTACCTAGCACTCGATGTCCTCCGGGAGCCAAGCGCAGATACCGAAATAAAGGTGTGACCGTGTGAAAGGGAAACCAGAGGGAGGATAAAGATGGGGTTTACCTGCCGGCTGGGACGCGGGGAGATATCAGAGAGCATATCAAAGCCACGGCGCCTCCTTGACATGTGTGCACTGTGAGCTGACTGCTGGTGAAGGATGAATCAGAGGCTCCTCACTACAGCACCAAATGTGTGTTCATCCACAGCCCAAAGTAGTCCCCAAACAGCCTTAACGATACAATCAATTGTTGATTTATTAAAGCTGCTACATCAATTGTTATTTAATTATTAGAAGATATGCCATCAGTCAAAAGAGAGCTGAACGGCATATGATCTGTGTCAGTTTGCTTTAACCTTTCACAGGCATTAAGACCAAAAACAAGGGGCCTTTGTACAGTATTTGAGGGAGCTTCCCTTTGTATCGATGCACGTAGTTTCATTTTATGGTTCCTGGACACGTCTTGACATGTCTGCTTTACAGGTGTCGGTGACCTCCACACAGACGCATTCCTCCCGCGTTGTCCGATCTCCCACAAAGGGACGGGCACATTAGCTCATGTTTCACAATGTACCGTTTAATCCCATTACGTCATTATTTACTGTAAGACCGTTTTTTTTTATCCATCCCTCGTGGTGTATTCCACTTTTAACCTTCTGAAGGCGTTGAGTCATCATCATGGGGTTTCAAATATGCTGCCGTGCATATTTCAACACGGCCTCCTGACAGCCACTCTGTGGTCGGTTTTTGCCTGGACTCCTGTTAATCTATTCATTTACAAAGGTTTACAAAGACTTTGAAAGAGCCACAAATACTATAATATACTGTGGATTCGGTCTGTGATTATTTTCTGCATTAGGAAGGTGGATCGTAGATTTACTCAAAATATGATTCACTCGGTGTTCCTCTTAATGACGGAACATGACGTCCTTGTAGGGCCCAGCCTTCGCCGTAGACCTGGGTCCTCCCAACCGACGGAAGATATTCAAGGGTATTCTTGTACTTGCGTTACATTTAAAAGTGAACTCTTCTCCTGCTTTTTTGGGGACATTGCTAGAGGGAGGTTGATTTGTTGCCAAAAGTTGCTAAATAATGTGATTTCATTGCGTGATGACGTCATTACGTAATAACGTCATTATTATTGAACAAGTTTTTGAACAACATTTTGTTTCCTAAACCTACACATTCGGAAAAATTCAAGTGGTAGTTTGACATGCTCCAAAACTTGGATACAAGCTAATAGTAAGGTGCTGATCAGAAGGGGCTTCGGACAAAACAACGCAAAAATAAGATCACCGCTCGGGACATGAAGTCTGTGTGGCGTGTATGTTGGTGTCTCATGATGTCAGATGTATGTCTCAGGATAAAGAACAAGACGTTCCTTGTACAATGAGATCATTGTGCGTGTGCAGAAGCTCCCTGTTTATCCCGGTATATTTGTTGGTGCTGGAAAAGGAAAACTTTTGAGTAGGCTAGGCGCATGACCTGTGTGTGTCAGCTCTGTCTCCTCTTTGCAAACACTAAATATCCTGTTCGATGACTTCAGTGTCGAGCGAGAATTTCCCTAACCTACGGTGTATATATGCTATTTTATTGAACAAGCAACTTAACTTAAATAATGATGTGTGCACTAGGCATCTCTTTCCTGCTGCCTGTGCACGAGCTGAGCGCCTGCTGTTGAAGTCACTTCTGCAGCCAGTTTGTGTGTCATTTAAAGGGTAAATGGATGCACACCACAGGAGTCTGAAAATGTACTGAATCTAGCAACAAAGTTGCTTTTAAATCCTGGATAAATGAAATCCTCTTCTGCCCGCAGTGCATGATGGGATAGATCAGATGTATCCTCCCCTATCGGCGCCTGGAGGGCTGCGTTCAGAGGAGCCGACGGATGCGTCCCAAAGGATGCAGCCCAATGAGTTGAGACCCAGTGTTGCCATGTGTGGAACGTTGGAATGTTCTATAGTTCATTTGGGTTTCGGGTTGGCAGGAAGGCCAGCTTTTGATGCTGTACGAAGGAAGAGGCTGAAGACGCATGTTTGTCAAGAGACGCCCAAGCAGAGAGCAGATTCCCCTGTTGTTACAAGGCCTTCCTGCGGCGGTGGCTCAGAGGAATGAGCCGGGCTGAAGGTGAAGTCCTCGCGTGAGTTTCCAGAGCGGCCTTCAGTGGAAAAAAAACAAAAACAACCCACGAGCTGCCGCTGAACCCTGTTACATATTGACACATTCCTTAGATTCTACTCATTGACCGGGTAATCGACTGTGTGTGTGTGTGTGTGTGTGTGTGTGTGTGTGTGTGTGTGTGTGTGTGTGTGTGTGTGTGTGTGTGTGTGTGTGTGTGTGTGTGTGTGTGTGTGTGTGTGTGTGTGTGTGTGTGTGTGTGTGTGTGTGTGTGTGTGTGTGTGTGGCGAAGCACTGGATGGAAGGAGCTGCAGTGAGAGCGACGTGGCCCCTTAGAGACCACACACAGGCAGGGACAGCTTAGTCAAAAAGTAAGCGCGGCACACACAGATGACCCGATCCAAGAAGTTAGCATCAACAACAACAACAAAAAAAAGCCGAGGAGATTTAGGATTATTTTAGGAAATAAACGATAGGATACGTGCACGTTCTGTTCACTCTTTGAGTGAAAAACTACTTCCTGTTTCAGGCCGCAGCGAGTTGTGGAAGTGTTCACCACGGGCCCCACCCCCTTATCTTCAACCAGCACATTTGCACCGTGCACATTCTTAGAAAGAATACAGCGGCAGCCAAAGATTCCTCTCCTCAGATGCCCCTGTCTGCATCGGATATTGCAACGGAAATGATGGTTTAAAAAAACAAAGAAATACCAACCCAAATGGAAAACCCACCCAACATGACTACGTAGTATGCGTGTTCATTGGAAATGTCTCCTTGTTCCAGCAAAGGTGCTGATAATGTCATCACCTCAGGCAGCAAGAGAAACTCAACTTGTGTGTGTTATCAAACGGAGATCCAAGTGACGTGGAACTCCTGGAATTACTTCCTCCTCCACCTGTCTCTCTCTCTCTCTCTCTGTGTGAGATATACACCGCCTCTCAGGCTGTGAACATGCCCACTGTTCCCATTCCCACAGAGCCAAAAAGACGGGCCAGTAAGTGGAATCGATTGTGTGATTTCCTGGAGCCCAAGTGGGGCATCTTTAAGTGCTGGTTTGGCTCATGCCAGAAGATATTGCAAAAGAAAAGCCGCTGCTCTCATTTTAGTAGCTGTGACCAAAGAGTGGAATTTAGGACCGATGCACTCGGATGGAGGCCGTGCCCCGGACCCACATGTCACTCGACTGGCTCTTTCTTTCCAGTCAGGGTGGGGGTTGGGATTAGTCAGAATCCCTTTCTGTATTCTTTCTCTGATTCACTGATTTCGCCATCATTTCACTCTTTCCTTCTGTCTACTCTCTTCCAGTAATCCCCCCCCCTCCTCTTCCTGTCCCAACTGCACCTCTGTCTCCCTACTCTTATCCACGCTCGTTGACACATTTATGCACGATCTTCACTGATTGGCGGAGGGCCTGGTGGAGCGAGCAGTGACTCTGACCATCCCCTTGTGAGCATCAATGGCGCCTCCCTGTGGCGGGGCATGCGAAGGGCACATGCTGCGCAGCTCATTTCCAGGAAATGATTTCGTTGGGCAGCGGCGTGGGCCTCGGTAGGAGGGAATGTATGCAGCAACAACGGGACGGGGGGGGGTGCGCAGAAGCGTGTAAACAACGGTGTCCTTGTTACCAGGATCGATGCAGGTGGTTTTAGGGGGGCTTCTTTTCGGCAGAGTGTGTGACATTCACAGAAGGGGATCTACCTTTGTATTGTGCTTTTAATGGAGGGTTGGGTGCGTCTATTCCATGGGTGTGTGTTCACATTTTGATACTCTGATGTTAACACTGTCCCCCCCCCCCCTCGTCTCATTTTCTTTGGGTCCACCAGGAGCGCTTTGCAGAAGTCTTTGGGCAGGACGCGGCAGCCGAGAGCCGGAGGTCTCAGGAGAGCTTCAAGAAGTGGCTGCTGGCGGGGATGACGCTGGTGACCGGCGTCGTGGTGGGCTCGCTCATCGTCCAGAAACGCCTGTGAGGAGGAGGAGGAGGAGGGGGGGGGGGAGGTGGAGGAGGAGGAGGAGGAGATGCCCAACAGGCCCCCCATTTCTAGACCCCTTTCCAGCCGCCTTCCCCCGCCAACACTTACCATGGAGGTTCAAATGAAGGTCTCGTCAGAACTGCTGATGATGTTTACTTTTTGTTATTGTTTGTCCCCAACCCCCACCCTCCCTCTCACACCCCACAGTGGACTAAGAATCCTCCCAGAGATGGGGAAGAGCTACTAGTATTTGTGAGTCCACCTTATTCCTCCTCGATGACGGAGGTTATCCAGAGACAGACACCTTCTTTTCTTTTATTCCTCTCTTTGTTTGTACGCCTTTTAGTTTTAACAAATGTATTATTTTTTTCCGGGGGGGGGGTTTCCCCTAACTTCAGAGAGGCTTGAACCGACCTCTCTGACGTAAAGAGTCCGTGTGTTGTCGGGGCTCACATGTGCGTTCCTAAGCTTGTTCTTGCTGCTCGTGTGTGCCATACCAAGGATGTAGCACCCGCTCCTGATGTCCCACCATTGCATACACTATGCCATTATAGCCCTCCCCCCCCCTCTCCCCACCACCCATCCTTCATGCTTATTGGTTTTGTGTGCACAGCGATGAGGAGTCCGGACGGAATTGATTAAACACGTGGCTCCTTCTGCTTGTCCATGTTTGTTGGTGAGTTGTTTTGGTTTCGGATGCATGAAGCGTTAAAGCCCCCCCCTGTTGATCCCATTCTGCACCCGGTCAGCCCGCCGACTGCCCACCCCCGGTTGTGCTGGCGTGTGGCGAGTTCAGCGTTTCCCATGCGGCGGCTGAGAAATGCAGAAAAAACTGTAGCAGCACACGTCTAGTGTTTGCTTTTGGCCTCCTTCTATTGTGGAGGCATACATACACATTTGATAATTGATATCGAAAAACACTATGGGTAATTATTAATGATCTTAAGTTGATTAGAACTGATGTATAAACAGTTGATGAATGTCTGATATATACGATTACACACGTGAACAAACCGAAGTGTGATATTAGTCGCTTATTCATTGTTTCTATCCACAGACGTCTCATTCAGGGGCAAAGTCCTCCAGGGCCATGTACTCCGGGGTTTTAATGAATAAATAAAATAAAGAAATCACCACGTTTTATGTTGATTAAAATTGTAACAATTACAGCATAGCCGACTAGGATATCTGACGTTTCATTCGATTAAATAGTTCGATAGCTATAAAAAGGGGGGTTTTTTGTAAGCTGAACAAGATCCATACTCATTTTTAAAAAGCAGCTTGTCAGTGCTCTCTGAGGAACAAAGAAATATTGTTTGTTCATTATCTGTAGTCTGCTTATAGATGCCAAGTTATAATTGTTAAAAAGAAACATTTATAAACACTTGAAATATCTTTAACGGTTTACAACTACATTGTAGTCGTTGTCTTTTTTTCAGCTGGAAACTATTAATAGATGAAGCAACAGTTTGGATAATTGTTCAATAATTATCAAACAGAAATGGCAAAAGATACACTGGATCCTTAATGTGAGGATTTGCTGCTTTTCTCTAATGTCATGTTATATAATTGCAAATTAAAGTTCTGTGGGTTAAAAGTGTTGGACTCTCTCTTGTGTTGTGCTATAACTCAACAATCTTCCCTTCTTTAGATGTAAGAGCCATTAGTCCAATCCACAAGTAGCAATGACAGCGGGGGTCTGTGAGGAGACGACGTGGTTCCACACCGACGTTCCTGGAGTGTTTCATTAAAAACGCGTCACCCACCTTCTCATCTGGCAAACACCCTCCCCCCCTCCCCTTAGACAGTCCATCCCACTGTCTCCGACACCTTGACTCTCGTCAGATCTCCATCCGTCTCCCCTCCTCTTCGCCACTCACATCTGGCTCCTCCTCTTTCCCTCTCTGTGATCCCTCGGCTGTCAGTTACAGCTGGCTCACCTGCTGCTCGCTTGTTACCGTGCACACCTAGTCTGTGTGAGGGGGGGGAGGAGGGTGCTCTTTGTTTTGTTTAATTCAAAGCCGACAGTCGAAGGAGGTGTGATTGTCGCCCGAGGAGAGGAGGGCGGGGGGGGCTGTCCCCACAAATGAAGGAACTGTTCACGTGATCATATAATTATTTACATCTAAATCAAATATTTCACCCAGAAATAAAAATACAAAAAAATACTGACTATTGAGTCAGTCCATGGAGCATCCCATGAGCCTCGGTTCTGCTCTCACATTCCACACTGTATAAATATATTTTTGTAGTGTTAGGAAAAGCCCACAAGAAGCTGTGCGTGTCAAAATGTTGACAAATGAAGTGTGACAGTATTGGCACAACCCTATATATTTTAACCAATTCAAATAGATATATATTTAAACCAATTAGAATAGTGCATTTTCTTTGTTGGCTTTTAAACATAATTTATACATGGTGTAAAAAAGCACAACTGTGCCGCCTTTAAATGGACTTAAGCTGTTAAACTCGCATCAGTGTGTATTGTCATTGATTGTGTGTGTTTTCTTTTATTGATTGGACTGCCATTAGACAAGAACATTGCAAACAAAGTGTGAGGATTATTGTGCAGAGGGTTCTGGTTCATTTATGCTCATGACATCGGGAGTTCCTTAAACCATTGAATTGCCGTCCACTGGGCTATGCCGTAGAATGTCGTTGTAAAATGCTAGATTACGTTTAACCAAATAAAGCTAATGTTGGAAGATGTACCGAGTCTGCCGTGTCCTTTCCTTGATGTGTGCATGCATCCAGATGCTGATCAGCCAGACAGCAGAAACTCTACAACCAAAATCACTGCTCAACTCAAAGTCAGGGACTGGGCAATGGCTCTGAATTGGACCCGGCAGCACCGAGGACAAGCTTTGAGAATAAATAGAATTAGATAATAATACAGCCCAGGGTCTTGTTTACTTAAAGTGACGTGAAAAATGATTTACCCTCTTCGTGGTTTATTTTTTTTGGGGGGGGGGGGGGGGGGGTTCACAACCAATTATTGGGGTAATAGGCCACTGGCTTTTTCACATAAGGCCAAGCAGGTTTGGATTTATTCTTTATAAATCAAATCATTTAAAAACAATTTTGTATTTACTCTGGTTGTCTTTGTCTATGATGTTAGATGATCTGAAACATTTAAGTGTGACAAAGCTGCAAAAAAAGAAACCAGAAGGAGGGAAATACAGCAATATATACTGAGTTAAAGTACCACCAATTATATATTTTTATCTTCATTTAAACTTCGTAAATGCATCTGGTTATATTCCATCACTAATCCACAAATGTCAACCTTCTGTCATCAAAGTTGGAGGAATATATCCTCTGGGAAAAATGCGCGTCAGTAGAAAATTGTCATTGCAATTAAACTAAAGTTTAAGTATCTTTGGAGGCTAATGGTGACGCAGCATGGCAACAGAAACCAAACCATGTGCAATTTTTGCTCATTTTGTATTCGATCGGTTTGTTAATTTCCACATACAATTTCTAATTTTAATGAATTTTATTAAAACATAGTGGAGTAGGACTATTATGCAGCGTAACCTGTAGTCAATTCTAGATCCATGCTTACTGTAAAAATATTAATTTTGAAATTTCAGCACTGGCTTCCCTGTGTTTAAAAAAATAGTTTTCCGATCCTAAAAGAAGTTACAAAAATGTAGAATCAGATGTATACATGTACTTCTATCATGTTGCATTAAGATATTCTTTTAAACTTTAAAAGAACTACACCCATTTATTCAAAATCCTCCATGTTGTCGCCGAGGGTCAAAGAGAATCCAAAATCATTATGGGAAAAAATATTCTTCCAAATCAAATGAAAGTGCCAAAACTAAAATGTGTGATGTCTTGTGTTGCACATAATTGGGAAAATTAAAGACAATGAGACCGTGAGTCCTCAAGTGAATCTTCTGGCTACATTTTGTGTTGCACAATAAAAATGAATCTCAATTCAAACAAAAAAAACATTCAGCTAGTCTCCCTTTTATTGCGTGTGGCAGGGTTTTTCCCCCACGGGGCCAGGGACCCCTGGTGGTGCTCAGAGGTACTGCTACAGGGACAGATGGGAGTTTAAAGTAGGTCTCATATTTGCATCTAAAATACCGTGTGAACAAACCTTTAAGGATGCGGTTTCTGTTTTTTAATGTATGAGAGACGGTGGTGAGGAGACATGAACCCAAATTACCTTTGGTTTCATGTTGTCAGGTAGCGAATGAATACAAGCAGAACATTTATGCCATATTTATCATTAGACATGTGAAGCAAAACACACATTACTTTCTTCACATTTTATTTTCTGTGATAGATTTGAGTGAGCCTTGAGTTACTACTGGATTACATCTTGGATAAATTGTAAGCTAGGGAGGACAGATTTAACACCAAACATTTAATATCTATTCAAGTTTTTTTTTTCACTGCTTTGCATTTAATTTCCCTTGAAGCAGAGCTCTGGATAATGAAAGCGTTTGACAAAAGTATAAGCAAAAACTTTATTATTGTGATTATCATAAAAAGCTGAGGACAGGGCGCACAGAGACAGAAGGCTGCAGAGGCGGCGAGGAGGCACTTTGTAAAACGACTCTTAGGGGACTTGATGAATGAGCCCCTGCCAAGTGGCCTGATCGGTTACAATGAAACATTTAAATTGAGACCGTATTCTAACTGCGCGCACATTAACAATCCGAAGGCGGACTGGTGGAGGACGCCATGCTGCCTCGGCTGCAGCAATCACTTTACTTCCACTGGCCCTTCTCGTAGTCCCATTTGGAGGAGAAGCCCTCGATGGGGTTGATCCTCATGTCCAGCATCCTCTGGAGCTGTTTGGCCTGCCACTCGTCATCAAAGGTCCTGGGACGAGGAGGGTAGACTGCAGCCAACAAGGAGCAGAGACATAATGTTAGTTCAAAAACATGCATGCACTGTGCTGACATTTTTCATAAATAAAAAGTAACTATGCATGGGATACATGTTTTCTCACAGCGGCCATTTTGACCCGTCGAACATTGGTGTATCTCAAAAAGCCCAAATTGCATTAAGGGGGTTCTGGTTTCATACCTGCTGGTGTATTGGGACACTTCAAGGAACAGGGCCAGTGTTAATGTTGTTAGTCACAGCTGTGCTTTTTCTGCTACAATAAGTGAAAACCCTCCCAGAGGGGGCAGTTGGGGGTTTAAAAGCAAAAGCTACATTGTCATTATGGGATGTAAATGAGACCGGGTTTGTCCCTCTCCAAGTGTAAAAGGCAGGTTTACCGAAGACTCTCTGCCACCAGACCACCAGGGCAGTGAAACCCACGAAGAAGAAGATGCCCCCGACGACGGTCTTCCACTCGGACTTGGGCTGGTTCATCTCTGCGTAGGTCTGATGGAACGAGAGCCGGTACACTGCAGTGGGGGGGGGGGGGGGGGGGCAGCATGGCATCAGATTGGTAGCAGGAACCAAACCATGTGGTGTGAAACTTGTTTTTGCTCATTTTGTATTAGATTGGTTCACTAATTTCCACACAAATTTCCACACACAAGTTCAAATTTTAACAAATTCTAATAAAACATAGTGGAATGGGATTACAATGCAGCGTAACGGTTACTGTAAAATATTACTTTTGTAATTTCAACACTGGTTACCCGGTGTTTAAAATAAATAAAGAATCGTTGTCTGTCACTATTGAGTGAGTTCTCATTTTTGATGACCTACAGGCCATCTTTTCCTCGTTGGTCAGCTGGCTCCAGGGCCCCTTCTCCTTCTCTTTCAGGCTCTTATCGGCAGCAGACAGTTTGTCTTTGTAGAGTTTGTCAGGCAATGGGGTGTCCAAACGGTCACAGTACATCGGCCGAGACATGTCCACTGCCTCCGTCCCCTCTGGATGGACAGAGAGAGGAAGAGTCACTAGGAACCAACCCCTGCCACAATTAACATTCAAGAGATTGAAAAAACAGAACAATACTGGTTTGGAATGGCCCCAAGGACCATCTGTCCACATGGACACCAAGTCATGGAGGGAATATAGGGACATCTGCTGGTTATAGGACACTTAAGACAGAGGCCTCTGGTTCTGGTACGTCGGCCATCTTAATGATGGAAGCAAATTCCAATTCTAGCGACAATCCCTATATCTGCTGCTGCTTCATCATAGTAAGCTGCAAATACATTTAATTTCAGCTTTTCAGTGTAATGTTGGGTCAAACAAGTAAAACATATTTAAGCTCTGCTAGTTGGCTGCCTAGCTGCTAATGTTAGCTAAACTCTTTAATGAAGTTAAAGTATTAAAGTAAACTTGAATAAAACACTTAAAAGTAAGTATTTTACATGTGTACTTAAAATACACTAACGTTACTAAGTAAATGTCCCTTCCACTGTTTAAAGCACGTGGAATGGTGAGATACAAACGTTCAAACAATATAGCGGAAATTCTTAATTTGGTCACCATATCTGACGGGTCACCGAATCTAGTGCAACACCGGTGCATACGATGCCACCAATATTGTGGTGAACTTTGACCCGGTATTTCACGCAGTTGACAAAGCCAATCCCGCCCCTCGATCTGTCCGTTTATCCAGGTACGTTCTACCTGCCGTTCTACCTCCGAGGCTAAGCGGCACGTTACCGTGGCTCGTCACGTCACGGTGGCCGTTGCTCGCCATCCTCGCGCTGCTGGTACTCAGCGCCAGTGTCGCGCGCCTGGCCACCAGGCTCCCCACGCGCCCTGCGATCAGCTGGAGCATCTGGAAACAAGTAACCCCAGAACAGCTCAATTTCACGAGGCCAATCAGCAGCTTCCTAAGCTAATCATTGTCTGGGTTTGATAATGAGACTGTAGACCGATTCCAATCGGTGAACTAGTGCACTAAATGACAAGCCCACCAGTGCCCTGCTACAAAGTTAACGTTAATTGCTGAAATCACTAAAATGAAAATCAAGTTGTAAATAAGGAGTGCAAGGAGGGAAGTAACCCCCAACCAACAGGTCATAGATTTAGGAAAAGTAGTTTCGAAAACATAGCTCCTTTGACATGCATTGATCCATTTCATTAAAGTGGACATGCAGATCTGTCAGTGTGTTAATTTGTGAATCAGTTCTCATAAAGGTGGTCTGGATCGTTCCCAAATCGTATTAGCCAGTCTGCCTCATGCATTACAGCATTTTATTGTCAACATAAAAAGAACAAGGCACACACTGAAACAGAATAGAGTTTCACAGGCACAGATGGAGGAGCCTTGAGCTAAGCAGGAACAGCATTTAGAACTGGCCAAACCAATTGTGATCGTTTTATGGTTCAGACATGAGCTGGGAAAATACAGAAGTTCCTTGAATTATATTATACTACTAATTAGTGGGACAAAGTATTCTCCCATTCCACTGCTGTATATTGACAAATCCACTCATGCTTATCAATTGTTTGTCTATCCTCCCACCATGATCTGTAACTGAAGACACTAGTAATCTCAGGTATGCTTCGGGATTTTATCTAATTAAAGCCCCTATAACAGCAACACTGGCGGTTTAATTTGAACCCAAACAGGTATTGTTGCATTTAGTTCTCTTATGCATTTAGTTAGATAATTATGATCGCTTCTTGTTACTTACCATCCTCAGCATGTATCCCAGAGTCTAGATCATCACCTCTATTTATACACTGCATGATGTCAGCAGTGATGTCATAGGGTCAGACAAAGTATGGGGGGGGGGGGTGGATTAGGCATAGGTGTGTAATTAGTTTATGTTTCGATCTGTTGTGCACGGTTGAGAGTGAGCAGCATGTGGTAAACTATCCCAACAGGTCTGCTAGCTGAAGGTCTGCAGTGAGCTACAACTTGTCCCTCACCGGTTTGAGGAAGTATCCGGCGCTACCTGCCCTCGTGGTACGAACTACACTCTGCTGACGGAAGGCCGTGTGTGAGCAGATTGCTGTTCAATCAATGTGTGGCTGAGGTTTATTTTCAATCAAGCTGACTTGAATGGACGGATAGCGACATTTCAACTTTCCCAACTCTCTGTGTCCACTGATGGGAGTGTGCTCGCCTGCGTGGGCCAATATATGGGTACATTTCTTTTACGCACGTTTACAGACAAGCAAAAAGTTCTGCAAGTACTAGTGAAGCAGATCATGTCATGGCATCAGTGGCCTAATGTGTTTTAACTATGTTGAAAAAGTTTATCTTGCACGGCTCTTGTTTGTCCTCTCGCCCGTTGTGCTTTAGCCTCTCACACACAAACAATCACACAGCCAACGGAAATGGCGGAGACTGGCATTTGGTCAACAAAAGAAACGTTTGACCAGTTTGACCAACACGTCTCAGGACAATAAGTGATCGCCTTAGTCGTGAGTCCTTCATTGCACAACACATTTGACCAAATTTCATCTCACCGAGAGCCTTTATCATCATGCTTTTGTGACACAGCAGCTGCCCATTTAATGCAATCTCTCAGCCCAATCGGAGTTACGGATTACTATCTTTCCTGCACGTCCGCCACTCTCCCTGGCGGTAGGGGGTTAAGGAAGGGAATTTGGGAGGAGGGGGAGGGGGGTCTAACCCTCTGTCACCTAAAAACAACATTTCCATTCACTTGTATAATCCGGCAAAGACATATACTCACTGTAGCTGCAAGAGAGAGTGAAACGGCAGGAGAGGAAGATGCAGCAGCAACAAACAAAAAATGCCAAAGAAAAGGCTTTTTCTGCTCCCAACGGCACACTAACACTGAAGAGGAATCAACTGGTGGGCGGGAGGAGAGCGAGGCTGGATGGGGAGGAACAGAGAGAGAGAGAGAGGGAGGGAGGGAGATGAAACCCCTACAAGTCAAGAACGTAGCAAGGCCAGCGATTGGACCGGCAAAGCGTCAAAGAGAAAGCAGAGACCGTCCCTTGTTTCCCACACATTCCCCCTTCTATCTGACGACGATGTCGCCCGACGGGTTGGGGGTTGGTGGTGGTGGGGGATTCTAGTGTATACAGCAGGCAGGACATGGGAGCTTGTTTGTCCCCGTGGGAGGGAGAAAGTGTTTGTGGGAGCGATGAGTTATACAACCTGTAAACTAGCACTAGTTAATTGGGCCCCCGGCCAGTCTCAGGGGGTCAGATAAGGACACACAACACAACTTAATTCCACCCCAAGAATCAAAAACGAATTCTTCTTGGGGCTCTTGAGAAGTCGTCACTATGCTCCTGACGGACCGTTAATGGATGTGTTCCTTTATTGTTTGTGGTGTTGTTGTACAGAAGGCCAGCTGCTTTTTGTGTGGTTGTTCTAACACCGGCGCTGTTATGTAACCCTGTGATACGTGCGCATGCTCCTGTCTGCACGTTCACCTGCTTCCCGTCCACCAACACCGGCCCAAGGACCCTCACAACGCCGTCTGACAGGAAGGGGCTGTTGAGTTATGGTCCGGTTGTAATGCTTTGTCGTTAGAATTGCTCCTCACACTGCAGATTACCAAGGCAATGCTCCTTCAGCCCCTCGGAGGCACATGTTCTACCTTTCTCTCTGCTCTGTTTACCTCATGGGCAGATTTGGCCTTTTCATACAAAGCAGCTGTTTGTTTGGTATACATAACTTAATCTGATGCGGCCCAACGTCCCTGCAGTGAACTCAATACTTCAGCGCGGTGGGGTTGTTTACTTCCTGTTTTAATGGCATGAATCAAAAAGGATTAGTCCAAGAGTAGTAATATCATTACCATAACCCTATCGAAGACTTATTCCAATCTTCACTAAAAATACTGCCACATTCCTGAGTTATGATTGACAGGTGGCTCTGTGTATGGAAGCTCCAGGGTGTGAATGAAGTGTTAAAGTGCTTTGAGTGAAAGGCGCTATAAAAGTACAGACCATTTACTGCATTAGTCTTCTTATGCTAGAACGATCAAGTCAACCTTTTTTTACTTGAATTAACATTAACAAGCTACACGCAAGAAAAGTGTAATGAAAAAAGGGCCCATTCTACCAACATCATAGTTATTGTTATTTTGCAATCCTTAGAATCTTAGAATCTCCCCCATAACTGCTTGGGTGCCATCCAATCCTGACTGGGGTTAAATATTATACAGTTAAAACTATAATGTAACATTTAAAGCAGGCCGCCTTCTTCTTTACTGAAAACAGCTGGCTGCTGCCTGTGGAGACTTACAAGTATACCAAAACATTTAGGGCTGCAGGCAATAAAACCTTTTGTGTATTTGTAATCAAGTATTTTTTACAAACTGGTTTTTCATTAAAACTGTTGGTTGCTAGTCTTTAAATGACCCAGAGTTAGAAAAGCATTAAAATGATCTGAATACCTCAGTACACGAAGGCAAATGAAAACTATGGACTGACTCTTTACCCCTGATGCGAGGCTTTATTTGTAGGTACCAATATACAGTATGTCCACTAGAGGACACCACTAGACAAACAGTGGCGGCAGAAGAAGACATCTCCTTGGATGCAACCTGTTTGAAAATGAAACCAAATTGATGTGCTTTTCAGTATAAAAATTGAAACGAAGCCAAGCCTTAATCTTGCTGAAACGGTCCAGGCTGTATTTCACTGTGGTGAAACGTTTGTTATCAACCCTAAGCATGCTCAGTAATAACCAACAACATTTCTGAGCTATAAAACACCATCCGCATATAGTCCTGCACTATTCTGGAAGTTCAACAATGAGGATACAATGTGTGTAGTTGCTACAACTTTCCCTCAAAGTGCAACACTTTTCACTGGATAGTTGAGGCCATAGTTGGTACTTGAAGCTCTTTGCCTCCTTGCGCTTCGCCTTGGATTTAATGGTGAACACAGATGCGCCACTGAGTCGCGTCTGTCAACATTATTACGGCATCTATCCACATCCTGCGAGTCTGGTGCAGGGTTTCAGTTCTCACTCACGGAAAAGCCTCCGAAGCGGAGAAACACAAACACAATCGTTGGGTCCCACCGGGTTTGTGCAATTTTTGTGTTGGAAGCTGCTTCCTCGCTGACATGAAGCGACGTTGCTTTTGTCCAACAAGACAGCAGCTGCCAGTGAAACACACACACACACAGTAGGGCACGCGTCCCTGATACATTTATGGAAATCAGACGAGGGCTGTGACGGTGCAAATAACCCCTCATCTTCCCTCGGCCTCCACACACACTTTGTCCTTCATCCCCTGGAGGGCTTCACCCCACTTTGACCCCTATTGCCCGGCTCCTGTCCCATTAGAATTGGAGATGTTCCTCCATCTCTCCTGAGGAACCGCTTGCCATCCGTCATCTCCCCTTTGTTCGCGGCTCGCCCTTTGTCCCCCTTTTTTAACAATAAAGCATCAGTAATGAGTATTGAAGGGGGGGGAATCGGCCCTGCGAGTGTCCGCTTTGAGTCAATCTGGCACTTTTACCAAACCACAGCGATACGCCTCCTTGGTGAAAGAGGCCTAACGACAGACCTGTCACGGCCGACTCCCAACATGTTTCCCATCTGACATCCTGACAAAAGTGGGATTGCCTCTCAGTAATGACTGAGGAGAAGAGCGCTTCGTCATCCTCGCCACCTCCAACGCCCCCCTCGCATTGTTCTGATTACCACTCGGTTTACCCTGCAGGAAAGAGATTTTTTGCTTCCGTTGGAATCAACTGTGCAAGTTAGTTCTGTTTTTATCTCTGAAGTTTCTCTTTGATCTCTTCATATGCGGCACACATAACGGTTGCTACAGCTCACCCCTCTGAGGGGTGACGAGAGAAACGCGTGTGCAGCAAGCCCCCAATCCCTCTGACATGGTGAATGTAGGTCATGGGAAGCCAAAAGAAAAAACAGACTGAGGGTGTGTGGCCTCAGATCTGTTCTGCCACTGCTCAACTTCACGCTCCGTGCGTGCGAAAAACCTCTGATTCTTGCCCGTTGCGGCCTAATCTGAGCCTGTCTTCTGCCTCTCCTGTAGAACCCGAGTGGACCTCAGTGTGGACCTCCGTGTGTCCGTACGTGAGTTGTGCTGCCCCTCCCTCGAGGCATTGTGCGGAACTGGGTCATGCTTCCACGCTCCTACCCTACTCTTCCTCATCATTCTCCGTCTCGGACGCCACTGTTCACATGATTGGGTTTGGTGTTGCAGTGGCTGAGCAGCCCGTACACTTCCTTCTCCCTACCGGCATCCTCCAGCCCTTCCTTGGGGGACCTGTAGGTGGTCCTGGGCCCGGCCGGACAAGTAATCCCGGCGGGATGTATAATCTCACCTGCAAGGCATTCTTACTAGATGTCATGGCCACCTCAATCGACCCCTTACAAACCAGGTTCTAGAAGTCCAGGAGCTGTGAACCCCTCAGTCCTCAGATTTGGGAGGTGCTGACCCTTGTTTAAGCCGGGTAGGCATCAATTATTCAAACAATAGGTATAAACTTTACGTTAAATGAAAGAAACAGTCGCAAACATAAGGAACAAATCAAGCTCCGTTCCACGGTGTGAAACCAGGCTGCCATGTATTATCGGTTCTGGAGCTTTAAGTCGGCAGCATACGTGATCAAAGGCTCCAAAACAGCTACTAGATGAACCAGGAATGGGAGTGTGTGGGAGGCTGTCTGTATAACTCTACTGCAAGGATAGACAACTTTTATTATATATCATTTGGTATTTTGATGAAGCTGATGGAGAGTGTCACATCCGACTCAGAAAGTGTAGCCAATAAACTGGGACTTAAACCAAGAAAAAAGATCAGCAACATCTAGACACTTCCAGAAAATGTGTACGGATTCTCTGTGCTCTGTTAGTATTCCCGTAGGGTAGCTTTTGGCTCAGTTGTGAGAGGTTGGTTACCATGGCAGCGAAGGATCAGGTTTTGTCTTCCTCTGCTGGTCAACACGATTGAGTTCTCAGGATGGATCACCCCTGTAAACAATGCTGGGGTCCCGACCCGATAGCGTTTCCCAGCTACGCCCTAATTAACTTAATACCAATTAATCTACAAGGCTGTGCTCGTATTTGTCACTTGTGCTGGTTTTTGGGCCAAAATAGCCCAAATGTGACCACAATGAATCTGCTCCTCCTCCACGTAACTGGTGCTAATGGGTTATTATTCAGACAAGAGACCAACGAGGGGATGTTAGTTCGTCAGTCATTTGCCATTGCAGGCATGTTCGTGACCGAGGTTGACCTGAATGCTCAGAAGCAACTTCCGTTGCCATGGTTATTGATGTTGAAATCAATCAAAAATAAACAAGCTAGTGGTTAGCTTGTGGGCAGCTAGCAGCACAATATCTGTTGGATTAATGTGCTTTATGCTTACTAACCCATTTCACGTAAAAGAAGAGCAACAAAATCTGAATACAGCATTGGTTTACGTATTCTCCTTAAAAAGCGTTATATTTGAACATACAAGACTCCTTATTCTTTCTGGATGTCTCCTCCCAGTCTTCAGAGAGGACACCTACGGTTACGTTTGAGTATTATCAGCAGGAAGCAGACCCTGGTGCGGGGCAGGACCCCGGGCCTATCACCGTGGGTGTTCTGGGTTATCCCACTAAACTGGGTTTGTGTCGACATATTTAAAAGAACTCCATGAATCCAGGACAATTACACAACAACTCAGCGTGCAAAGACTTCACATCTGATGTTGCCTCATTTTCACATCGCTCTGTCGTGTCTTATTTAGACCGAGTTGGGATGAAAAATCCTAATCCACCGTCCTGAACACAGCCGCTGGCACTCGGCATAAAGAATCTACCAGAACTCGCCCTGGAAAGAGAAGCAGGGATGCTGTGAAGGAACGCCTTCTTATCCCGGTTTCCAATCAGATGAGTTCGCTTTAAGGTGGATAAATAGGAAAAACATTAACAGAAGCTTTATTTACAACATTTCACCCATGGCCAAAATATCAACTGTTGCTGCTTTGTTAATGTTTTGGAAGTTCCTGATATGCCTTAAAATAAACACTACTGTATCCAGGTTCCTAACTTCATTCACTGAATCAATCGCTACACTGTAAGCGCCAAAAAAGATGGATGAATAAAAATATTAAACTTGAACCAACTTTGCAATTGTGAAAATGAGTGATAAAATAATTACTATTATAAATATTATGGAGTTGCTAATATATTTCAAACCACTATTTTCACTAATTTAGTGTTGTAAGTAACCTGTTGTGACCACTGTTAACCTGGGGACTTAATATTCCTCTTTGTCTCTTAGTCATTCCCTTTTCTTTCACCGTTGCCCATTTAGTCCACCCTTTTTGTGTGTCACTTTCTTCTGCCTCCTGTTTAATTGTATCTGACTGCAGGCCCAAGGTTCCTTACGATGGCTTGTTTGCCATTTTCCAATGTAATCATTCAGTTTTTAAATGGATATAGAGGAATGAAGAGATGCGTTTGATGTGACAGTGATCGCACAATCAGCACAACCACATCTGATTTAAGGTCAGCCCTGGGCTGAGTAGACTGGGTCTCACAGTCAAATGATTGTTGACACCATAGACATGTTGTGTCACATCTCTATCGTTATCGGATTATTCTCTCTTTGCAACTTCCAGCAACGGCTTTGCGCATGATCCTGCTTTCATTATTAATTTTCACATAATCTATAATTCATGTTTTGGTGATGGGCCTCTATGTGCGTACAGTTCATTGTGAGGGGGTGGGGCATGGTGCTGCAAAGGGGCTTGTGCCACACATCATCATCTGTCCCAGATTATGAAGGGGTGAGGAGCAACACGAGCGATGAGTGCTGGTTTAGTGTGTGTGTGTGTGTGTGGGGGGGGGGGGGGGGTATTGCACAGCTGGGCGATGCATAAAGAGGAGGCTATAGTGGAAAGGGGAGAACTAGATTAAAGGAAAAGTTCCAGTCCTCTACACGTTCCTTTCCTCTTACAAGAACCAAAGTGCAAAAAGAGACTCCATCAAGGGATTTGATTCATGTTCATCACACAACCCACACCACTATGCACACAACCATTTGTCTGTTATTGGATCCATTTGGTTCAATAATATTGGAAAGCCATTTCCGAAAAACTAAAACTCTGACTATTAGCTGTAGACATGAGCGTAAACAACAGGTAAATATACTAATTTCAGTAAATCTTGACACCAACAGTCCTTTTTCCTCCTGCCACTGTGCCCTTGAGCACGACGTTAAAGGTTTTAGTACTGTACGTTCTCTTTACTGCACTTTCATGAAATCCCATCACACTTTACACAGTGCTATCACTGCCATGGAGAAGCAAAGGGGAAGTTATGTGACCTGCTTTTCTTCTTAATTGCATAAAATGTGTTTGAACCAGCAATATTTCTTTAAAAAAAGCACACACACAAAGGGTGGAGGAAAAGAGATAACATCACAGGTGGAGGCTGGTTGGAGAAAGAGAAGATGACAGAATGGAGTGATTATGGCTTATCTCCTCCCATGGGCCTCCCCTCTGACCCCGACTCCCAAACCCCATATCATACGCTTGTGGTTAAACCCCATAATGAGTGTGTAGGTGGGGGTCTGTTGGGCTGGGACCCCCAAAGGCAGCAGAGGACTGTGTGTGCTTGTGTGTGCAGTGGTGACGGAGGGGGCTTCAACACAAAAGAAGACCCGCGTCTAGTCGCACCCATCCGCTACCTCCCTCCGTCCTGCCCGCCTCTCTTTCCTCCCCCTCTTGTCTCCCTCCGTCCCCTCTTTTCCTCTCTGGGGATCATCCCTCGCTCAGACGGAGAGGTGTGGGGAGCAGCTGGTCGTCTGCAAAGAAGGGAAGTGGAGGTGGGTGAAGGGGAAAGACATGGAAGCGATCTTATTCATGAGTTTTCTGTAACCTTTGGCACAGATTTGCACTGTTGCTGTGTGTCTTTGACATCAGTCTTTTTCCCTAGTTAGTTAGATGTATGACTCTGCAGTGTTTTAATATTGGAGAAAAAAATACTATTATTTTACATAAAGGATTAATTCCGTTTGGGAAAAAGGGTTTATTTCAGTGAGAAGAGATTGGGTCAAAGCCTGCCGCCAATGCTGTCAACTCAAATGCATTATTTACCAGAGAGAGAGAAAGGATACAACCTTCCTCCTGCGTTTGTTTGCCATCCATTATATAAGAATCGCTCGTCCCCTTCTTCCCTTCTTCCCCTCTTGTCGTCATGTCCATTGACTTGCATCTGGGACCCCAGTGAGGTCTGCAATGGTGGTAAATCACCATCTGTCCCAACTCTGTGATCACCTGACCTGAAGTTGTTGACCTTGACCATTACTCCTCCACCCCCACACATGCTTGCTGACCCGTTACCCTGCACAAAAACACACACACACAAACCGTATATACCTTATATATATGTTTATATGACTTATATATACAGTATATACGTGTGTGTGTATAATTGTTTGAAAAGTTTAAGACTTGTCTGAAACAAACAGGACTTTCTTTGTTTCTACTAATGTATCCAGTTTTAAGCCCAGCCTTCATTTCCTTCCTCGTGCTGACTAAGTGGCTTCGATGGAAAGACCCAATGTTGAATATCTTGCAAAGTGATGACACATCATTTTTCAAATTGCACAGCTCCCTAATGTTAAAAAGTTGTTTTCATGTAGTTCTTTAATACCTCTTGCACTTTAGCATATACTCTTGTTTAGATTCCTAAAGGAGACTTCATAATGTTGTATATTTCCATCTTCACTACAAAAAACTTTCATGTAGTTCTTTAATACCTCTTGCACTTTAGCATATACTCTTGTTTAGATTCCTAAAGGAGACTTCATAATGTTGTATATTTCCATCTTCACTACAAAAAACTCTGCCTCTTCTCTACTAGATGTTAGATTAATGTGTCATTCTCGTTTTTCTTTAGATAATATCAGCTGTAAATATAAACATTATTTTTTAAACCCAGGAAGCGTGATCAAGAAGATGCTTCTTCTGAGTAGCGCCTGCAGGTGCTTCTCTCATGTCGTCCAGCAAAAGCTCCCAGCTCTGTGGGGTACCTCCACCCCTCCCATCACTCCAGCGAGGTGAAGGAGGCAGAGGAAATGCGCATTTGATCCCAGCGGTTGGGGTCTTATCCTTTTGATGCTGTTGCCACACGGGCAGAGTTCGGCGTGCTGAACTTCTACCGCTCAATATCGACGTCCTAAATACCAGAAGAGCGCGGCCTGTAAGGAACATTTCCACCAATTATTGAATTACTTACATGGAGCCAAACTCGGCAACAACAACAACTCTTTGGTTGTTTTAAGCTTGCACAGAAAATCCTTTGCTGGGGTGGAAACGGATCCCTCAGTAGTACGTTAAACCATGGACCAACAGACAGGACCCAACCAAATGACACGGAGCAGACGGGGATCTGTTTCGTGGACTAAGGGTTGGCATTTAGCATGTTGAGTTGTGAATGAAAACACAAACCCGCGTGAGCATGTCCCCGTCCGAGTGGTTTTAGGACACGTGTGAGTGATTTGTTGACTCTATTATGAGCTCACGGAGGAGCTGAGTGTAGCTGCCTGTGTCCGTTTTTCCGTTTTTTTTCTCACATTCCAGTGAGTGGAGGTAACGCCGCTGTACACTACCATTAAAAAACCCAGAGGAACGCTGCGGTCGGCTCTACTGCAAGTCGAGTGTGCATCAACTGCTCCTTTCACCCCCGTCATGTCATTTCTTTGGGGCCATTTTCTTCCTGTTCTGATTTTATCCTTAAACACGTTGCTTGAAATTGAAAAAGCCAATCGAGATACGGTTGTAAATCGCCCATTGTTTGATTTATGATGTGAGAAATAAACAACAATAGAACAGTATCCAGGAAAATGGTATCCAGGAGCCGGAATAACATGATTATGTGACTTCCAATAACGGCGCCTTTCTTTTTAAAACTACAACTTCTTCAGAAGTCAGTGAATTGTTGCCAACCGGTGTGTTGATGAGGAAGGAGCAATAAGCGCAACACTTAAGAGAGTGGAGCTGCCTGGAAATGATGGACTACCTGGATCCAGGCCTTTCTCCGACAGCAGCCTCCTGAATAGCAGGAAACCAACCCCACAAATAGCTCTGGTGTTATTCCTGATGGAGAGGGCCGATAAAAGAACACCACAAATCAACATGAATGGTTCAAGGCAAGAAGTACGAGGAAAAGCTCTCTGGACACGCCACACAATGCTTATTTTAATTTACTTTTCCATTCGCAGTTCCTGCAGATTGTCTGAGTATCACTTTGGGGTTTTATAAAGTTCTATCGCTTTAAGGGTATGGGCTTCTTTATTTTCAAGCAACATCCAGTCCTATTTGAAATAATCGGAGTAGACTCATACTCAGATAAGTAAATATTGTTTTTCTGATGCGATTGAAATGCGTTGATTGGTTGTGAGCTTTATTATATGTAGTAACTTCGTCCTCCTCTGTCAGAGTCCTGTCCAAAAGAGAAGGACCCTCAAGGGGAAAAGTGTGTTTGCTTTATTGGCTTCCGTTTCTTTGTTCAATCTATATGATTTACTTACTTTTCCCCCAACAGTCAGGAATCCATGTGAGTAAGACCTCCTCATGCTACTTTAGTGTGAGAAAGGTGTTCTCGATGAACTCACAGAGAATTATTGGTCCCTCTTTACCCTTTTTTGTGGGTAAAAGTAAATATTGGAGATACAATTCTCCCATGGACTGAAACCCCCTTCACCCCACTTTAAATGACGTCTAATGTTGCCCCACATCTCTTTAGAACTTTAGAAGGTGACACTATATCAGTGTTTGCAGATGGTTTAAACTCCCTCAATCCACAAAAACATCATTACAGAGGAACCTCTTATAAAAGGAAATGCTAGAGGCCACTTGTAAAGTATAATTTCCACCTCATGTGCATTAATGAGACCTTAAAAACCGTAAGAGCCTTTACATTCAGCCCCTGCTTTACCGCATGCTACAGTCCGGGCAAACCAAAAACAACCACAGCCATGACGTCGTGTCTTACACGGGGCCCCTAAATAATTTCCTCCCCTCTGAAGTCGGGCGGTTCGAGCGAGGGTCAAAGTCTGAGCCTTCGTGACTTCCTCCTCCTTAACTGGGAAAGACAACCGGCCGGCCCAGCTGGGGCCTGCTGTTTGACTGTGTTCTTATCTAACGTGAGGCCATGGCAGGGGGAATGTTTGCTCCTTTATTTAAGAAGGGAAGCAGCGGTCGTTGATTGACATAGTTCCCAGATTTCTGTCAAAACCCCAGGAAGCTGAAGAGGATGTTTTTTCAGGTGAGATATTCTTGTGTTTTGAAGTTATGGGGGTTGATTGACAAACTCAAGCACTGCATAAAGGAGATCATACGTGCTATGTAACTAGAGAAATTAAGACCTGCCAGGCTTCACGGTACTCAAGTGAGAAGTAAGTGCATACTAAATAAAGCCCGTCTGACACGAAGCTCCTCTCTTTGCAGCGTGTTGTCTGATTTCCAGCTCTTTTTCAGTGCTGCTTTAGAAACATGAGGACTTCATCAATTCACTTTTAGCACCACAGATGATGTTCAAACCTTTTTTTGGTGACAAATATTTGGTTTAAAGTAGGGCTGTCAAATGATTAAAAATTTTAATCAAATTAATCAGAATTTTCAGTGGATTAATCATGATTAATCACCTGAATCCTAACATTTTTTTCTTTCTGAAATGCATAATAAAGATAAATAACAGGACACAGATACATAATTATCATTATTATTATCATAATTATTATTTTTTACATAAATACATGTTATTGATATTTGATTTTTTAATTCATTCCAGAAATCAAATTAATCAAATCAATGTTATTTGATAAGTTAGACTGATTTCCCTGCATGGCTCTAGAAGGGTCTCGAGCCTCTGCAGTTTATCCCACTCTGCTGTGAGTTTGTGCTCCTGAGGGCTGCGATGACCAGACATGACCAGACATGTCAACCCTCCCGATGTTTCAAAGCCCCTCCCGAAAATCTCCCGGACCGACCTTTCTCCCGATTTCCACCCGAACAACAATATTGCTGCACCACCCGTCACTGGGCGCGCCGTTTCAGACCGAACAATAATAAAGGTTACACCTTAAAGTCAAGCGCGGCGATTAGAAGAAATCCGCTACCACCCCCATTTCAGTTTGAAATATCCCCATACCTGGGAGGAATTACATCGCATTGGCTTCTCTTCCTCCGCATGTTTCAGAACAGTATTACGGGTCTCTCCGATGGTCTTTCCTCTATCTCAGCGCTGCTCTTTATTTATTTTTCTTAGCAAAGCTCTGCTGGGCGGAGCTTTTCTTCTTCTCTGTTCCGCTGCGCGAGAACCGGGGGGAGGGGGAGGGGGAGGGGGGGGAGGGGGGGGGTGCGGGTCTCTGGCGCAAACGACTTGCTGAACCTGACGGCCTGACGTATGCCTGCAGGTGGCAGTAATGTGTTGTATAGGATGAAGTGCATTCCCTAGAAGAAGAGGTTCTTTCCGGACCTGAATAATTTGTCACACTGCGCATGCGTGAAATGCAGTCTGCAAAAAATTGACGTAATTAACAACAAACAGCTAATTAACGCCGTTAACGCGCTATTTTTGACAGCCCTAGTTTAAAGATGTGTTTTCGAGATTGTTTTAGAGATTCTCTAACTAAAAGCCTTTTGGTTTCCCATTGGTATAAGTTACACAGGGTGCATGGGACCTTTTATTTACGGATAACAGCGAATGACCCCAGACTTCTAGGGAACCCGTGCGTTGTGCGTTGTGGGCCATCACACGTTCCTGGTAGAACATTTCATGCTTCTTCAATGCACCGATTGGTCCAGATAAAGAACAGGATTGCCACCTCGATTACTTTCCGGAGAAGCATCCATCCTCATAAGCACTGTCCTGGTGCTTGTTATCAAAACCATGGATCTTGTAAGCAGGCCTCCTTGGGTTGTTTTGTCCTCGTTTTGAGTTACTGTCGGTGTTGTAGAGCTATGGGCTATAGACCGTTAAAAGGCTGTTCTAGACACCAAAACACTGCAAGGCCCTCTTTTAACGGATGGCGCCTCAATGCATTGAGAAAGGTCCGGGTCGAGTCCTACAAAGATGTGTTGTTTCCAGGTCCTGTTGCGTCAGAAGCCCCGCCGTGCCAACACACAGGCACCGTTGAATCAAAATAAGGGGGCTGATTTGAAAAAGCTTTACCAAACGCTTCATGGCAGGCAGCAGCGAGCGGCGTAAACCAACCATGAAGCACGCTGTCTGGCGGAAACAAGTGGTGTCTCAAGGAAGGATGTGTGCGAAACTCCGAACAAGTTCCTACCACAACATTTGGTTTGCCAGGTATTCTTTATCCACACACACACCCAGACTTTTAGCCTCTCCTCTTAATTCAGAGGGGGGCTTTGCAGGAGGGGGGGGGGGGGGTGTAACACTTGAGTCTTTCGTGCAGAAGAAAACTAAGATGATTCTCATGGAAACATTGCGGTGAGTGTTGGGTCCTTTTGCACGCACGCGAAGACAAAACGCTCCTTGGAGCTGAGGTCATCCTGAATTAGTTAATTAAAACAAGTTGTTGCCAAAACATTAGATCACCTCACAGCTTGTTTTGTCATTAGCTGAACCCACAGCCCCTCCGCTGGCCCCCTCACTTTGAGATGGAGAACATGAAGGTCTGCAGATCCCGCCTGCACTTTGGAGTAGCTCAGGCTGAGCTGCTTGTTAACTTTCATGCTGATCATTCAGCTCTAAGTTTACTTGCATGCTAGTTCATTCTGACCTATTAGAGGGCCTATAGTATTTTTGAATGAACTCTGTTTGGTCTCTTATTGTCATCCTATGATTATGCATGTTCTCCATACAGAATGTTATGTTGGGAAGTGTGTAACATAGTGGTAATGTAGAAGATTACAAATGACTGACAGAATCCGCAGACTTAACATTCACTAAGTTCAATTCATTGACTTCATTGACACAAAGGAATATTTAAAGGGGGCAGGGTTGTCCTGGTTGCACAAATCCTATTTAAATATAAAAAGTCACAAACAGTGATAATACTGAGCGCTGTACCCCTAGAGTCTAGAGAATGACGTCAGAAAGGGCTGTTTAACGTTCACCATATTGTCGTCTCGCGAGGGTTGAAGTGGTTACCAAGGTACCGGGCACGCGGCGTCTTCCAAACCTGCAAATGGCCCAGGCTGACCAATGGGAAGAAAACCCGACCGTACCAAAGGGAGGTGGATTTAAGGGGTGGTCTCTTTTAAATAAACTATAATGCAAAAGGAACAAAGCGTTTCAGAGTCCTTTAAACGGCCAGTTAAACATAATTATTTAAACAACAGTTAAACAACATAATTTGAAGGTTGTTTCATAAGCATACAAAGCGCAGGTGTAGATGTTACATTTTGGTCGGTTGGAGGTCATTAATGGTGCCAGCCGCGCCAACATTGAAAGTTTTTGTGAAAGTGGACACAATTTGACGTCGATAAGCCGATTCAACCCGTTCATGTGTCCACAAGTTACTGCTACGACACCCGGAGATAAATACACCGACCGCCCAAACGAGCCGTGGACACGGGTGAGTAGGCCTCTGAAGTGAAAGTGGCGGTGTGAATAAAACGGGCGACTTTTCTCGTGACTCTAAGGTTTTTTATTAAGCTGACGCTAAATGAACGGAGCAAAACAAAGCACGCATTACGCGTTATTTCGCTGCCCCTCACAGTTGGTCGACGCTAACGTGAAGTATTTTCTCAGAAATGTAACGTTTACAGTGTAGGAGAGTATTTTGACATCACAGAATTTAACTAACGTTACAAGATTGGTTCCGTTTCGTAGCAGGGGTAGCCCGATAGTTAGCTGTGCTCCATTGTTGTGCAGCATAGTCATTTACATGACTGAGGTACTGTTTTCCGCTGGCTGGTTCGTGACTCCGACCCTCAGCGAGATGATCACTCCCCATTCAGCCCGCCGAAGATCTCTAATCTGTCTCAGGCCACCTCCTGCAAAGGTGTATTCCACTGGGGAGGTGATGTTGGGAAATCAGGCTGGTTTCCACAGGAAGCTGTAAGGAAGATGTGACACAACATGACCCCTGTTGCATAAAAAGAGGAAGTCCACTTGAGCACTATCGGATATGATTAATGGTCCCTTCATCAGAGGAAGGAGTAGAGGCCAGATGGAGCTGCTCTGACTGAATCACATGGCCCTCTCTAGTAGACTGGTTGCATTATCTTTGAGTACGGGGTCGTCCTAAAAAGTCAGGGCCTTTAACCAGATGATGTGAATCAAGTTATGTTCTATTTCATCTTTGCTTAAAGGTTTATGGTCACACACCTTATAATCTGAATGATTGTCCATGACTGTCTGGACCTTGTCTCCTTTGATTGAAATTCATTCGGCTGAGTTACTGCGCCATCCTCACATAAAGGAGACCGCACATACACACCTGCCCGGGAGGTGTGTAAGAGCAACAAACAAACCACCTTGAAATTCCCCGTCTTGATCATTCCCAGGCCAGGAATGTGCAGACTGCCGTGTAGAGAAGTCTGGTTGTTTGCCAGCATAGGGTCTTTTTAAAAAAATGTTATGGGCCCCTTCAGAGTGAGTGCTCATCTTGGGGGGAAAAACAACACATCCAGTCCACTGACCCGATTGCTTATATCGTAATTGAAAAAGCATAATGCTATTGAAACGAACGTTCAGAGCAGAGTGCACAGAGTGTGTTTGTGATGTCTGGAAAGAAGCTTATGGTGGGTTTTAGTTGAAGACAAGGGGCCCACCAACCACAACCCACTAGTGCTCTAACATCCGTGGTATCAGAGCAGGAGACTGGCTTCTGCTTATGTAACACACTTGGAGGATGTTCCTCATTCAACTCCACTGGTAGCACAGCCTTTTGTCTAATTCAGGAGCTTGGCTCCGCAGCTCTGCAATGCTGGTGGGCAAAATTATTCTTAAAACTCATGCTTAAATACTTCTGAATAACTCTAAAGTGAAGCCAGAATTTGAATGGGATGAATACAAGTAATGTAATTCTTTTAATTCTAATTATGTTAATTGATAATAGAAATAATACATCGCTAAAAATGTTACGATTTTTAGACAATGGTTTTGTCAGTTTTGAGACATGTTGACTTGAACTAGAGCTCGGACCATCAGAATTTTAAAAGGAATCGCAACTATTTTGATAATCTTAATTTATAAAGTGTTTATATCCCTAAACACACATAACCCATTTGTTAAATGTGAGGATTTGCTGCTTTTTTTGCTCTTGGTGGGGACGGATATTTTTTGAGACAATTTATGGTCAAGTCAATCATCATCACGTATTTAATAACTTTTTGTCTCTTCATTCTCTCCGTTTGTTCCTCCTGTTTCTAACTTCTCTGTATTTTGGTCGTAGCGGTGTGGCTGTAGCTGTCAATGACTAAGATGTAGATATCAGCCGCTGTGATGTTGCTTAACAATGCGCCCGCCCTGGAGGGACACTTTACATCAGCCAGCTGTGACGCAACACCAGAGGGGACGGTCTCTATTTCCTCTCGGCTCATCCAGGCGGCTCTGTGTGACACCAACGTTGCTATTTGCTGGAAAATGTCATATTTGTTTGACCAAACCGTCATACCATCACAATGAAGAGCCAGATAAAGGTATAGGATAGGATAGGTGACACGCGGCAGATTTGGTGAGGAGTTGTGTCAGTGGGTGCCACAATCCGATCCCAAAGTGTTTGAGTGACTCAGAGGCTTCAGTTCACACACTTACTCATTGGCTGCTGCCAAAGTGTTGCGTTGTTTTGCCAAATGCGTCAATTTAAACCTGACAGGAAGAGAAACAACACAGTCTCTCTCTAGTATCCTGTCTGTCTCCCCGTCCGTCTCCCTGTCCCTCTGTCCTGTGCCGCTGCCTAGTATTTAACATGTTAATTATAAAGGGGTGCAGCACTGGAGTCAGATGGCATGCACATGCACAGGGGATTCACAGGAAATGAAACGTGCATGTGCTAGAAACATTTAAAAGAGCAATCGTACATGGGACAACAACTTTCTTTTCCTCATGCTGTGTCTGCTGGGCTGTCCTCTGATGTGCACGGAGGCACCTCCATTGGTGCTCGGGGCTTTAACTTGATTTCAGCGAATTCTCTTGCTAGGCTTCAAAGTCAGGTCAAGCTTCATCTGGCCTAAATATCCTAGACAGCAGGAGGCACGTGACTGGAGCTCCCGTCTGTCATTGGTCCTTTGGTGCTCTCGCTTTGGGCCGGTCTTCCCCTGAGGAATGAGGTCAGTGTGACTCCTGCTGTGTCTGTGACTGTACCAAACTGTGGAGGTCAGCAGCTCAAGACTTATGCGTCGTTGCACCGGCGACCGACGTCCAGCTCGACGAGAGGCGCCGCTGAGAGAAGGAGCATGCGTGATGCAAGAGTCCCGTAAAGCCCTTTGTTGTTTTTTCTTTAACGCAGTTGTCATGACTGGCCCCCTCCATGAGCTGAATGTTCTAAGGGGCGGCTGGAGTAAATCAGTCTTCCACTGATCTGCTTACTCTGTTGAATGTAGGAGGGCATGAGGTGTTGCCGCTTCAAGACGCCCGCACGCACAGATTGAGTCATTACTCATAACTAGGAAGCAGGCGGCTCAGCCTGAATCAACGATGCCTGCATACACACAGTATCTGGTTTAGTGACTTTTTGTGTGTCCACGTCTCTTTGCCCGTCCTCAGTCCCCGTGGCTGTTTGGAGGTCGTCATTTAGCAACCATTGTTAACCCTGCCCCCCATCACACTGGACCCAATGACCTACTAACCAGAGAGCTCAAACAAACAGCTTTCAGCGAGCCTGCGTTGTTGTGTCACATCAGGATCACCTCTAGTATGCTGTCTTCAGGTAGCGGCAGGCTCGCTGCACGGACCACACGGCTCACGTGTTCACCACAAGAGACTCGCAGGGGTCGAAAATATTCTGTTGCAAGTTTCAATAGACCATGTTTTAACGTGACACACACTTTACAGGCGAGACAATGCTCTTAGACATTTATCTATCTGCCAAGTGTCATTAATATTATGTTTGATAATATTTAGCACGCCGGCTGCATTCATTGCACCTCCCTTGAACATTTGCACTCTCGGTCATGTGTGGCAGGAATGAATTTCCATTCCCTTGGTCCAGCTCTGTGATTTATTGTGTTGATGTATTGATGAAGTCCTAACAAAGAACCCCTATTGAGGGACTAAATGGTACCTTGAAGCTATCTCCAGTGAGTCCCGCAACTGGACGTGCAATACCAGCTGACTGTAGGGCCGCTCTGCTGCAGAGGAGATGAGTTTTTTGGGGAGAGCAGACATGGTGTACGTTGAAATCTCAACTGGCCACAACGCATTGTATACTACGCACATGACCCTAATCTTGTTTTGCTCTGCATAAGACGTTGTATCTTTGTGTGCCAGGTGGTAGTTTTGGGGGGGGGGGGGGGGGACATGTCCATCTAGTGAAGAGGTTATCTAGTTTTCTTCGGGGGCACAGAGAGATTCATCGTATTTACATAGAACGCAGTCTGCTGCCGAGCTCTCTGCTTCGTTTATCTGCTGCATTCGATTTAAAGAAGGGGTCAAGGGCTTTGAAACCAGTCACATGGCGCCCTAAAGAACTCTGTTTAAACAAGCCCAAAATATTTGCTTGTGTCTGTTTGCAGCCCGTATGAGGATGTGAAAGTCAACACCCGTTGCACGTCCACAGGGCCCGATAAGAAGTCCCTCTTGCAATTTGAATTTCAACCGCCGTTTGTTACCAGTCGCAAACTGATCCTGGGCAAATTCAAGACAATGAATTGGAAATGTGAGCCGACGCTTCCGCAGTCCGGCCGCCATTACAAAGAAGTCTCTTGATCCTTCTTCTCAGTTTAATATCTTTCTCCACCAGCTGGATGTTGCAGGGCGATGGGGACCGGCCTGCTCGGGCATGCCACTGGTGTGATCGGAGCAGTAACGTGAGATGTCGGCCTGCACTGTCCCTGCATTCGTGGAATGTGTGTGTGGGAGTAAACAAGCGTATGATTTTTAGTATGAGAGAAAGGAGCTCAAGTTGCAGTAGGGTTATAGCCCTCTCCCACTGTCACTATTACAAGAGGTTTCCTGATGATGAATCTGAGAGAAGAGTTACAGGCTTAGAGCTAACCGTGTGTTTAATTAACATCCAGCGGGTGCCAATATACGGCTCTCGTCGTTATGTGGGTAAGTGAGCTTGTTAGTGCATCATGGATCAGAGTATTTGGCCAAATGAGAAGGCACCACACATTCTCACTAATACTCTTAATCCGCCTTCCTCCTTCGTGTCTCGGAGCGACGGTGTGTGTTCTCATGGAGGTGCTTTACCACACAACAGGGTATCGTGTCACAAATGGTTCCCTGCGCCAGAATATTGCGTTGCTTTCAATGGATGTAAGAGTTGGACGTGAGAGAGGACGAAGGTAAGAATTATGAAGCCAGAATCGAGGTGAAGCAGTAAAGAGGGAGGAAATCCATCTCTGTGGAGAAAAGTAAATGTTCTGCCAAAGAGCAGAATAGACACATGAGATGATGAATGTGTGATTATCTCCCCGATCCATGTAAGGAAGGGATAAAGGCAGGGAGGAGGAGGCCGTGTGATTGATGTGTTAACACAGAGGTGGAGAAGGTGTTGGAATTTGTTGACCCAGCTGAAAGGTTTATTGTCCCGTCCCATTTTTTTTTTTTTTTGGACTTCATAGATGGCTTTTTCCTTCTACGAAAAGGGAGTTGGTGTGTGTGTGGTGACAGATTGTATACATGTATTTAGTGTGCGTCTGTGTGCGTGCACCACAGGGAGGTGGGTCTGCACCCCGCCCTGCTGACTCCTTTAAATAAGCACCTCTGTGTGTCTGTTTGGACTGTGAAGAGCAAGTCACGGTGTGCAGGAAGTGGAAAAAAAAACACTTGAATGGAAACAAGTGCAATTGCTCTGTATTAATTTATGTGCGACGAGGCAGGAATACTCTGGAGGTATTCCAGTAGTTGAAGCTGCTCCTGAACCCCTTTTTGGAAGGCCCTAATGACAGGATATCCCTGGCTCCGCCCCCTTCATAATCATTATCCTTTTCTTTCATCCACCATACCGTATGTTATCCCACTTCCCGTCCCTGACTTTCTCATTTACTAGAATACATTGTTTATTATCTCTGATGAATCTATTGGACAGGAAAGGCTAATATTATCTGGAATAACTAGAGGAAGTCTGTGTTTTTTTTGGATGCTGGGCCGCAGTAATACGGTAAATCCAACACAACGCAGTCAATTAATGTTTAGGAGTTTATCTGCTTTCATCCACTGCCATAAATATTTTCTAAGGAAATATGTCTTAGTCGCCAGCTTACTGGAAGCTCCTTGGACTCCAGCAGCAACCAGTCTCCCAGCACAAACGCCTGGGCCAAACGAGAATAAGAACTCTTCTGTAAAGACATCGTCCGCTTTTCCTCTCTCTGCCAGTCTTTGAACACATTGTGTAACGACTGGTTCAGAAAAAGCCAGCCCAATTTAAGCTTACAAATGTGATAATTCATCAAAAACATTTTACTACCTGTCTCATTTAAAATCTTTCCCCAATAGAGCGTTATGCAGATGCTGTGAAGTAACATTCGATCCTGTGCTCCTCAGCGCAACTGAGATCAGTAGTCACATGACCAAAGTTCGGTCAAACCTCGACTGATCTGCAGGTGTCTGAAGACCGTGATGAGAGGACTTCTTAAGATTCAGGGGGCTATGTGGTATGCCCCTCTAACATAGACTCCATAATATACATGTCTGAATAAACTAAGTGACAATTTCTCTGTAATATATGGCTGCAATCTTTGTGAGTCAGTCAACCTATTGATTAACAGATAAATCAATGCAGCTGAAGTGATCCATCTGCTCAAGTGCAGACTAGTCCAAATATGTTGGCAGGAAAGATGCATTTTGTTTTGTTGTGTAGAGACATAAGCAGGTTTAAAAAAAAAAGAGCAATAACAATATACTTCTTGGCTCTAAAGTGAATTGTTTTCGCCATGGTGATCGCTGTTGACACTTTACCCCTCTTCCTGTACCACCACCCCCTCCGTGTGGTTTCCTGCATTACGGGGGCCGCTGCTATATCCACTGGTGGAAATGGCACTTGGGAAGAGTGACAGGGTAATGAGAAAGTGTCGGGAACATCACGTGACAACGAGGGGGGGGGGGGGAACGTCGTGCTCTCTCTTCCCGCTTCTCCAGCGGGGGGGCGGAGTCGTCCCCGGCAGCAGCAGCAGGAGGAGGAAAGCATATGAGCAGAGGAGCCAACAGAGCTCAGGTTAGTGCTGGTTTGGCTGGCAGACGCACAGGAGCACCGGCTCTGAACCTGTGATTCGGCTCTCTGGTCTCCCTGCGTGACTCGTATACATCATGTAAGTAATCTTTACCTCCTGTTCATGTTAATGTGTCATTAATGAGTTAAGCCCTTTGTGGCATGTTTACTTTGGAAACCGCAACATCGCAATGGAAATGCTGTATTAGGATACAAACAGCCATCGGTCTCGCCTTGCTCGTCCCGGAGGTGGAATGCCCAAATCCAAAAATATTGTTCTTGATTTAAAACATTTGGCAGCTTCAGCCGTTGGACTGTTTTCATTCCGTCTGCCCCCCCCCCCCCCCCCCCCCCCCCCCCTCAGTTGTAACGGCGTGAGAAACAGCATAGTGAATGTGTCCTACCTCCAACCACTTTCACGTGGATGTCTCATTTCAAGCAGCTAACGGGAGCGTTGCAAGTTCAGGTATCAATACTATAGCGATACAACTACAGCTATACTTCTGGGATGTTATAAATATGGAGGAATTTGTTGTGTTCCCTTTCCTGGTTTGTGTGTATATGTGTTACTACAGCAGACTGTTGTCTAATACTGTACCATAACCACTCTTTGTTGCCGTACCTCTCTCTGTTGAGCTAATCTGAGATTATAACAGGCGCAGGAAGAGTTCAGTTTGTCCAGTGTGTTGGTACTTGTGAGTGTGTGTAATTGTCAGGGCACACAAGTGAAACACTCCCTGCATTCAAGCCACCGGTGAGGCCTCGCTATTGATGCGACTGCGTGTGTGTGTGTGTGCGCGCGTGTGTGTGTGGGACCTTGGACAGCAGTATGTGATTGCGTACAGGCCTGTGCGTCTCTGGAATGTGTTCATCACCACGTTGAGGTGAGGTGGGGGTTGTTTGCCTTCAGTCACCATTGCAGCATGGTGTTATGCTCTGTGGGTGCATGTGACTGTGAAGGTATTCACCTCTTTGGTATCTTTTTAATGCAGGTGGCATGTCATTTCTTTTGTGTGCATTTGAGTCTGCACACGTATCTGTGTCATTTGTGCATGTTACCCAGCTTCAGGCCAGTGATCCAAACACTCACACCAGCAATTACATTCTCCCACATGAGGATCGGTTTGAGGGATATCTTTGCAGTTTCCATAATCGGCAGAAGATTCCTTTCCCTCTCTCGGGGCTCAGTAATGCCAGAATGCCTACGGGCTTTGTAAACCTCACTCGTTACCGGTGCAGGGAGGAAAAATAATCACACATCTTATCATTCAAAATATCTCAACTACAACAACCTTAAGTGACCTTTTCTTGCTGCCTTCCGTCATTCAGGATGTACCTCAAAACGTTGGTATGATTCTGGAAAGAAGACTGAACACCGTATAACTTCGTCCACCTTGCTGCACCAACTTTTGAACGGTTCCTCTATCACAATTTTCTAATATAGAGTAGATGAAAACGTCTTTGTTATATCACATATTGAATGAGTTTGTCTATTTCATGTGATTTAATAATATATTTGCATTAGCTGGCAAGTGAAGTTTCCCTAAGGGAAGACTTAGCCACCTGCTCTCCATTGATTACCGAGTCGGTCACAACTCTCTTCCTGAGACAGACACACACACACACACACACAGAAATGAGGATGTTGACATCTGTGGATGCACAGCTTATGACAGGATCTGATTGGACCCCTCCTCTCCCCACCCACGGGTGTACTTGTGCATGGATGTGTTTGCGCATGTGACCTCAGGAAACAGACGGTGATGGGTAGAGGTAGGAGGGGGGGGTTTCGGGGTCAAGGGTACAGCAACAGGGCCGCACAAAGATGCTGTAAAAACTGTGTGCTTATGGTCCAGTGGTTGTCTAGACCTCGGTGCGTAGAAGTGTTTCATAACCGCTTCAGTCATGCATGTCTCTACCCAGCTGTGCTGTCTTCAGTAGGAAATGAGCAGCGCCGCTAGCTGCACGGCTCTGTGTGCGGAGGCCCGGGCAGTAATGGTTGCATCTTGCGGTGCTCGCCTCTCCATCTTCATTAGCGGTCTCTGGAGATGCCCTAAATCAGCCTGCAGGACACATGACCGATAACCTTTTGAACTCTGCCCCTTTAAGCCTTTCATTGACTCACAAACTGAATCTGGGGTGTCCCAGCGTCGTGATGGGCCAGGGCTTATGTTCGACCTTTTAGTACCCAGGTTTTTTTGTATTGAGTTTTCATTCATCCAGAAGATACAGGGAAGATGGTTAACTGAGCTCATTTAGCCTGCAGTGGGATTAGTGTTCATCACGTCGTGGGACGGTTATACAACGGTCCTCCCGTCTCAACTTCCTCTATTTCCTGTCTCTGCGATGCACTCCACTGCTCCTGAAGCCAAGACAACACATGGTTCAATAACTTTGTTTGTGTGACATTTTTGTTATATTAACTTCCCTTGACTTGATGATAATGTTCTCTGCTAAGTTAGTGTGCTAATGTTAGCAATTGACTTCAAGCATGACTACAGCGTTGTTAGAACTATTTGTCCTTAAGACTGAATCGCTGCCATGAACATGTCTGTAGCTGACACGTGACCTCTCTATCTCTGTATTTACTGCATATACCTGCATAATCTATAATATTTAGTTAGCATATGGATGTCATGATGATATACTCCAGGAAAAGCGCACCATTATTTGTTTTTAAAAAAAAAAACGCTTTTCCATTTTCTATCATTTGTACGGTTACGTAATCATTCTTTGTGACCCATGTATGTGGTCATAGTTGGTGTCATGGATCTGAAAAACGCTATTGTTGTTTATAAGCAGTAGTTAGATTGAGTCAGGGTAAGGTCATACGCCAGTGTGTGGTTCCTCTTGCCAGTGCATTGTGCACAGGCCTCGTGGTCCAGCAGCCCAGGAACAGACGGGCCCCGGTCCTGGTGAAGTGGCGTCGACCTGCTGGTCACTCGGTCACCGGCAAACACTCCAAAGGATTTCCGGCTGTGAAATGCATCACTGCTTCCTGGGATGAACCCTCTGACTAACCCACCACATCTCTCTCTCTCTCTCTCTCTTGTTCAGAAACTAGTGAATCCCTTTCAGCGTATTGAAAGCTGGACCAAACCTCTGATGATTGGCGAGTCAAATCGCTCCCAGTCATGGGCTCTCCTGTAATTAGTCTCAAGCAGCTCGGGAGGTAGTTGCCCGTATATTCAGCTGTGGTGGAAAACACCGTCATCCTTTCCTTTCAGCTGGAGGTCCCTCTGCCCCCCCCCTCCCGTCTGCGGCCCCTCGGGTCACAGAGATCCAGAGATAGTACGCGTTGATCCCTGTGTTCTTTCTAAGGTATCAGCCACTCGCTGACCCACTATGACACCAAACCTCTCTTGGTCCCAAACAGCAGACAAACCCCCAAAACAATGTTTCCTCACTCAGCAATATTTTGCGGTTGGAAACCCGAGCGTAAAGCGGCAGTCGGATTCAAAACAACGCCGTGGTTAGCATGTGAGGATCGAACCGAGCAAGTTTCCATCGTGGGACAGAAACATAATTCCTCTTTTTTCCTTCTTTTTTACCGACGTCAGCTGTTAACTGCAGTACAGAACATAGATGGAAAGTTGGGAAAGCAAGACTGACGTTTTGTTTCCCCTTGGAAGTTATTCTTAACTGACAGATACAGACACACACACACACGTCGTGTGTGTGTGCGGCAGTCTGAGGATCACGGAGACTTTGATGATGTCGTCATCATCATCGTCTTCTGCACGTCTCTTGGGGTTCTGTCTTTGCAACTAAAACTAAGTGCACAATCCCAGCTTTCTTTGCCTAGAAGAGGTTATCTCTCTCTCCGATCACTTTCTCCATTGTGCTCATTTTTTTTGATCTTCTGAAGGTTTTCCCGAAGAGGCTTTTGCGCTGAATGTTTGTGAATCATTATTTTGTGTGATGCAAATGTGTTTGTAATTTAAGCGCTACTATTTTGGTTCGTCAAACAGTGGAGATGAAAGCAGAGAGTGTGTGACTGTTTGTGCACATCTGTGAGTCTTCAAGCTCTTGCAGTTCCTGAGAACAAATGTGTGTCTGTTTGTGTGTGTCTCTCCAAACATAAGCTGTCATGATCACTTTTGCTCTTTCTCTCTGCCGCTGGTCTCTTTCTCTCTGCTGTTCAGTGATGAGAAGGGGGATGGGGGGGGGGGGAAAACAGGGTCACGTGTTGAAGACGGCTATAAAAAGACTAATTAAAAATGTGCAATAGATATGTTGGAGGTGAGGAGGAGGGAAACGGGGTGTGATGTAACGTCACAGTGAAACACTGTAAAGGACACAAAGCAGCCTGGGAGGGATGAGCAGGGTTGAGGGTGGAGGGGGAGGGGGTTCTACACCATTGTTTTTTTTGGGGAAGTTTGAGCCAAAAGGCAAAAATGACATTGTTCTGAATTCCTAAAACTCAGAAAGAGAAGTGTGTGTGTGTCACAAGCACCAGTTAAAGGTGGAAATGCAGATTTGCTCACACTTGGAATGAGTCCATTGTTTACCGTGCGTCTGTCCCACACGTTGTCTTCGTCCGTGCAGAGGACAGGGGGGGGGGGACAGACAAAGCGCTCAAGCAGAGGAACAGTTGCGCCGGCTTTCGGTGTTTTCGTTGCACCCCGCTGAGCATAAGATTGCAGCTGTTTTTGCCCGTTGTTCTCCCCTCTCTCCCTTTCCCTCTCCCCCCTTTCTCCCTTTCAAAGAATTTTCATTTGAATGAAAACCCTGCCTCTGTGTTTTGTTGTGCTCCGAGGGGAGGGGAGCGGTGGGTCCAATTGGTCAAAACCCTTAGGAGGAGGACCAATGCAAGCGTACCTCCCACCTCCCCCTGGCCCACCGAGGCTCTCAGCCTGTCGTGTGATTGGGCGGCTGGGAGGAGCCAGACTCTGTATTAAAGCTTGTCCCGTCTGCTCCACTTCAGTGTTGAAGAGAGTCCCCCCGTCAGCCGGAGAACACTCCGTGTGTGTGTGTGTGTGTGTGTGTGTGTACATACATATCTGTGTGGATGCTTTTGTTCAGGACAGCCGGGTGGATAACTGAGACTCTTTTTAACCCTCTCCAGGACCGTGGAGCCCTCCATCTGAGCAGCGGGACAGATTCTCCCCCCCCCCCCGTGTCAGTGGCCAGCTGGAAGGGTTTGACACTCGAGCCGCTCAGAGATTGTGAGCTGCAAGGCTGTCGCGTTGCCGGCTCATCTGCCCGGACCCCCATTTCGGATTAAAGAGTTCCCCATTGACTCGACTGTGGCTGACCGGTGACCCCCGATCTGCTACTGAAACCCCCTCCCGCCCCTCCTTCCGGGTCACCGGCGAGCTTAATAGAGGTGGTCTGGCCCGGACCTGATGTGGAATTTGCCCCCGACTGACCCCGTCCCAGAAGTAGCCTTTCACTGAGTGGACTTGGTGGAGAGGAAGGATAAAAGAGCAAGAGGGGGGCGTCAGGGAAGAAAAGGAGGAAGATACGGAGAGAAGTGGGAGCCGCAGCACAGCGACCGGTAAGGAAGTTTAAGGGGGGAGGTGGGGAGGAAAGTGGGAAGAAAAGAGAGGTTACAAAAGACCTCTATTCTTGAGCATAGGGAGGACATTTGGGAGCCCCCCCCCCTGTTTGTCTGTAGTCTAACTTGTGTGCAGCTGTAAACTGGTTTTTGTTCTTTTTTTCGTTCTAATAACCTTTTGACTGATGGAGAATGTTTTTCCGTCCTTCCGCCAGTTCCTCAAGGATGCCGGTGGAGACCCTGCGGCCATCAGACGGTCGCCTGGCCGGGGGCCCCTTCACCTCCTCCATGCCCTTCAGGATACTCCACAAGGGCCCCGACTACTTCCGCCGGCAGGCCGAGCCGGGCGCCCGCAAGCTGAGCGCCGTGGAGCGCCTGGAGGCCGACAAGGCCAAGTACGTGAAGAGCCAGCAGGTGGCCCTCACCCGCCAGGCCCCCATCAAAGCACCCGTCATCCGCAAGCCCCTGGTTCCCCCGGGGATGCTGCCGCAGTGCCAGACAAGCACTCCCCCCGCCCGCAAAGTTGTCCGCTGCCCGGCCGATGTGGAGAACGGGGGAGGGAGGGACGGACTGGGGTGGAGGCGAGGACCTGCTCTTAACTTGGATATTCTGAACAATCTTATCAATGATGTATGCGTTGGCCCAATGCCCTGCTCCCAGTCCTCTTCCTCCACCTCCCCCTCCTCTTCGTCCCCCTCATCGGGGGCCAAGAGCATCGGCAGTAGCCTGTCTGCAGAGCAAGAGAGGAGCAACCGGCTGCTCAACAACCTCAAGCCGCTGAATCACGGCACCGTCAACTCGTCGTCCACCTCCTCCTGCACTTCCTCTCCACTCAACAACAACCTCCGGACCCCCGCGGCAGAGCCCGCCCGCCGCCCGCCCCCTGTTCCCGCGCGAGCGCCCCGCGTTGGGGCGCCAGCTCCCCACATCTCCCCGAACTCGGTGACGGTGCGCAGGGTGGACGTTCGGCCTCTGGCTGCGATGAGGAAGCCTCAGAGGGTCCTGCTGCAGCCCCAACTCCGGCCCAGACAGACTGCCCAGGGCCAGGTCGCACACCCCCAGGGCCCGCCCCCGCCACCCCCCGCGGCCTCGCAGAACCAGCTCCTCACCCCTCCCAAAGCCCTGCCCTGCCCTCCAGTCTACCTGCCCCCCAGCCCCATGCTGGGCCGAACCAGCATGATCCCGCCGGCCTCCCCCGCGTTCACCCGCATATCAAACGCCAGCTCCAAGGGCTCCGCCCGCAAGCACCCGGCGCTGCACCGCTCCAAGTCGGACCTGAGCGACCGTTACTCGCGCGCCACCGCCGACCTGGAGCGCTTCTTCAACTACTGCGGGCTGGACCCGGGGGAGGTGGAGGGCATGGGGGGAGTGGAGCGCTTCACAAGGGCCAACTCTGACATTGTGTCTGTCTCCAAGCTGCGCAGCGTCAGCACGCCCAGCTCCGAGGGCGGGGACGAAGACGGCGACGAGGGCCGGCCGAGGGCCGGAGAGCAGGAAGACGACGGGGCCGCCCGGGCCAACGAACGGGTCCCCTACGGCATATCCGTCATCGAGAGGAACGCTCGGGTCATCAAGTGGCTGTACGGCATCCGCCAGGCACGGGACACGAACAGCGGCGTGTCGAACGTGTAGACTAACCACGACCTTTGGCGTGTGCTGCGCTCGTGTCTGAAGAAGGGAGGAGCGCCCCTTTGGCTGCCTTTATGTCACGTTCAAGAAATATTCCCGGGGTGACGCTTGTTCTCGGAGTCACACATCAGTGATTGTTTTTGGGGGCTGCAAGTCAGGACTGCTTCCCTGCAGGACTAAACGGACCATACGTCCTCCTTTCTTCACTTGATCCTGTATACGAAAGCAATAATAGACTGAAGGCAGAGGAACATTTTGTTTGTGGTTCCTCATGTTTCGGTACTGTGTGTGTGTGTGTGTCACAAAGCCAGTGGAACTCTCCTGCAAACTGCTGGAGGAAGAGAACCATGTTGATACTGTGAAACTTCATTTACAAAAAGCTTCCGTAAAAAAAAAAAGAAAAAAAGACAACTTTGGGCTGTAAGACTGTTATTATACACATTTCTGTCAGCATGCGAGTGAAGCGTTTTGTACACATTCATTTTAAGGTTTTCGTCGGGCGGACAAAGCGCAAAGCTTTCACGCCGACAATCGTGTGTGTGTGTGTGTGTGTGTGTGTGTGTGTGTGTGTGTGTGTGTGTGTGTGTGTGTGTGTGTGTGTGTGTGTGTGTGTGTGTGTGTGTGTGTGTGTGTGTGTGTGTGTGTGTGTGTGAGAGAGACACACACGTGGTCTCACAACCTACATTATGCTGCACTGATGCAGAGCAGACAAAAACCTGTTTACGACGTATGTCTCAGCATGTGTGAGGATGCTTTGGAAGTAAATGCAGCGTGAAAGTGGAGAGAAAATCAAAAGGCAGGGAGAAGAGAAGGGGAAAAAAAGATTCTATCACGACTCCGAAAGTGTCTCAGGAAGATGCACTTGCCATACAAACAAATATATGGACCAATATTTATTTGGAAAATCTTAACTTAATGTATTTTTTAATATTGGACAACTTGATGTACAGAATTCAATCTCCGATCCGAAGTGCAATCTGATCACATCTACCACAAATATAGTGTAGGGACATACAGGGTCACTTTTTAAAACCACACAGATACCGAAGCAGGTCAAAGAAAGCAACGCCATCGTGTATTTATTCCACTTCCTGTTCGTCAAAGTGGGAGCGAGGGAGGAAGTCCCTCCTGTGTCTACTTCCCCCTTTTTAACGTATCAGCACATGGAGCGGGAGCGTCCTCCTCGTAGTGCTCACAGGGGGCTGTCGATGCCCAAAGAATCTTCAAGTGAGGGATCCAAATGATTTACATTGGTGTATTTCTTACCCATGAATAAAAACAAAACAATTGTTAAACTTGTTGTTTTTTTTTTCTCTCATTGTTCTCTGGTCTTTGGAGTTGTCTAAAAACCCAAATCTCTGGTTCTTGTTAAGTACTCCTCATAAAGTCGCTATAACAACTCTTATGGCAGCTGGCTGTGATTTCGCCCCCCCCCCCACCCCCTCAAATCGCTCCCCCAGCACCTCCCTAACCCGGTGTCAGACCTCTTTCTCCTCATAAAAGAGAAGCACTGCTCAATTAAACAGCGCTGTGAGTTCAGGTGAAGGAGGATTAGAGGAACACCCGTGGGTGGAGAGAGCGGTTTGACCTCGTCTGGGCCTAGAAGGTCACAGGTCACGCTGCGCGGCTCTTTGCAGATCATTATTTTATTTGATGCTGACTAGTTTGTAGCTCCTTCACGTTTAGTTACGTCTGGTCTGACATTTCCCATGATGCCACTTCAGAGTTCATGTTTCCAACCACCATTAGCCTGGTAAACATCAAGGTTCTCACTCCAACATTTAGGCTTTCCCTGTGTGAGTGGCCCCGCGCCTCCTTCGGGACCTGCGACCTCTCCGCTGTGGCCTCCTCGCCTGTCAACAATCACAGCGCCCTTCGCATCATGACATCATCGCACAAGGCCTTGGTTTACTGCTCTCCCAAGGTCCTACATGGATGTGGGTGGCCAGAGGACTGCAGGAGTGTGGGTGTGGGATGGGGGGGGGGTGTAAAGCAATCTGTTACAAATGTTTAAGTATTTCTGCCTGCTGCCCCGGAGCATGGTGCCAGCACCCTGCTTTGGTGCACACGGCATCTCTGATCCAAGCAGCCAGCGACACTAATGGGAGAAGCAGATGTATAAAAAATAAACCAACTGATCACAGTCATTTAAAAGCTGTGAAATGGAGGAGGGCATAGATAGGAGGAGATCGAGAGAGAGAGAGAGAGATATCGAGTGTGTCGCCTCCTACGAGAAAAGCAAACAAGCTCCGGCTTGGAGCAGCTGTGCCGCTCTGGGCCTCTAATGGAAAAGCAGTCGTGGCAGGAGGTACAGGACTGCATTCCTTTGAAAGTTTCAATTAAATCGGCTAGTTTTCCCCCTCTAGAAGAGTCCGAAAATATTTTGCAGTAATGAAGTGCAGTTGTTGTCATTGAGAACTATGTAGTGTTGCTTTTGCTGTGCGCGAGCAGCAACACACCCGCTGACTTTGCACGGTCACAGCCAACAGTGCTGTGAGTAGCATTCTGTCTCTGTCTCTGCTGCTTGTCTCATTTTGTCCTGTGTAGAGACGTTCCACAATAACATGAAAAACAGCCTTTAATACAATGAGCTAATATACTAATGTACACTTTCCTTACTATATCCATTCATACATAGACGTGCACCTTTGAATTATCTTACACTGCTGCTAAATGATCAAAGGCCAATCATTAGAAACCTATAAATGTACCTGACCTTTCTAAATAGGCCACACAATGATTCCAAATCTTCATTTATGTTCTAAGTGACTGACTGGTGGCTTTGTTGTAAGCTGCCACCACTTTTGACTCACTGTTTAGCTGCAGCATTCACACAATTTCACATCGCTTCTTCAAAACAGAACCTCCGTAACTAACTAGCCGGTGTGGCGTGACTCATCCCTGTGTTTTGGTCTCACCGTTACATCACCGGGACGCCTCTGACCCGCTGTGATGCCAACAGTCAAAAAGGCTTTGGGAGAGGAACACGTGTCCCGAGAGGATAAGATGTCTCCCTGTGGACGGATGAGGGACAACGTGCCAAGAAGCATCTCTGTGTCGCCATGCTCCCTCTCTCTCTCTCTCTCTGCCCACAGAGGCTGACCATATGTCCATATTTACTGAGAGATCAGCTGGGCTTTGGCATCCTGGTCAGAACACACACAGTTTGTATTGGCCCGTTGCGTGTCTCCGACTTGTTTGAATTATTCGTGTTCCTTTTCCTAAGCAGGAGGTCCTCCAAGTGTGCATGTTTAATGCTGTTTAATGGTACTTAGATGCTGAGGATAATTCCAATCTTTTTTGGATGAAAATTGATGGGGCTTCCGTTTACATGCAGGCAAACTTAATCCCGAATGTGCGGGTGGACAGCACCAGCGTGAAGGACGTGTGTGTGTGATAGGGGGTCGCTCGTAGGGGAACAGCACACTGCTTGATCCCAGCTGTAACACTAATGTATGTCAAAGCTTGATGTAGTTCTTCTGAACGGCCTCGGTGCAGGGAGTGATAAGCTGATTAAGGCGCCGGGGCAGATGGGATCTCTGTGTTTTTGACTATATGTGTGTGTGTGTGTGTGGGTGTGATTGTATATCACTGGGACCAACTCTACGTCCCGTGGGAAAACAAAACTAGGTTGTCGGTGTTGGCTCAACGTGTTGTTGCAGAGCGCTGCGTTGCTTCCCTTATCTCCTGGCACTCATCTCTCTATCTTCCTCTTTGTCTCTGTCTGTTCGCTGCTTAAACACACAGCCAACCCGGTTCTGTTTACGCTCCTCTCTGTGGATTTGGACGCAGTCCAGCTTTCATCTCGCATCCATCGTGTCTCAGGCAGGATCAAACGACAAATACTCCCGATCTCACTTCAGGCTGTTAAAATGTGTCGGTAAACGCAGTGGCAAGTTTCATGTCTGCAAAAAAAAGAATTCAGGTATCAAAACTTGTCTGCGGTATTTAAAGCAACAAAGAACAATGATGGGATGCAGCGTTATTCCAAAATGAGTGCAGGAGATAATGACATGTGTTTCCTTAGTGGGAGTGAATGTGGTCCTCTGTGTCCACAGCTTTCTACTGCAGCAAACTGCCTCCTGGGTCAGGTTGCTCGTTCCTGGCTCCACCCTCAAGGAATCCCACTCCTATTCATTTTAGCGCTTTGTTTGGTCATCAGTTAAAAGAACTTTAGCTGCCGTCGACAGGACTACACACACAGCGCTGACTGGAGGCACATGGTGAGGCCAAAGCAGAAATAAAGGCCTCGGGTGGCGATTAGAGCCATTAAACGTAGTTCATAGATTAAATTAGATTTATCTGTGTAGGATAATCGTCTGCTACACTTGAAGTTAAGATGCGTCGACTAAGTCAATCAAACATTAAATGAGTCGTCAGGCTACGGTTTACCAGGACAAACCTCATCTAGTGATGGTTGTTCGTTTTAAGAGGTGCACGGAGCCTTAACTCCTTAATCACTATATTCAAATTACACCATTACCTCTTTTTACTGACTGGACCTAGGCTTGAACTCGTTTTAATGGAGTTTTAGGCTCGTTATTCAATTTATAATACCGACACAAAATGCATAAAACGCCTTGCCAATTACTTAAATCTGTAATAAGTAGGTCATAGAAATGTTAAAATATTATTACTAAAATCATATCACAGGAATTACAGCTAAAGGTGTTAAATGGATTCTCGGATAAATCCCTCTTTCTCATGCATTTGATAGCATTAAAGACATTAAAGCCTTCATTGCGCAAGCTGGAATTCCTCATGTTTACTACGTTGACTGTTGTCCAGCAGACACGACGACGCCGATGGGAAGTCTGATATCCCCAGAAGACGTGCGTAGCAGGATGAGCACGTATGTATGATTCAGAGCGTTACGTTAAGTTGCGCAACTCTCGGTGGGGCGGACTGGGGAAGTTTGGAAACACTGACGTCACCGCATTAGGAGTCATTAAGAGTCATTAGAATTACTTCCCAGATTTCATTAAGAACGTAAACACAATTTCTCCTGCATCTATTTCTCTGTAAATAAACGGGCTCCTTTCTTTGCTGCCGTTGGCCAATATTTGCAACCAAACTTGGCTGGAGTCAACCAGTTTTGAGCGGTTCTCAGCAGCAGTAGCAGCACAGCGGTGGGAGGGGAGGGGAGGGGAGGGGAGGGGGGGACGACAACGTGCCTGCTATGAGCAGCCATGCACGCCCAATGACCAGCCCTGCTATGCATGAGTGTAAACGATGCAGGGTGCAGCTAGTTCTGCGAGGGCCCCGCGCTTCTGCGTCGAGTTGTGAGCTCATTTTGAGGCCTTGAGCTATGCGCCACAACGTATTTTTCCCGCATTTTACAATTTTATACAAGGGTGAAATGGTGGGGAGTACAAACTTAGCATGACCCGTAATCAGAAAGGACCAAAATGACCAAAAGTCTGAAACCGATTAACGAATGAGCAATCATTTCAGGGATCCTAATACGATATGAATCGTGATGACAACAAATATGTCTTCCTAGTTGTCTTTGTGAAACCTGTTCTCTGCTGTAAGTCTTACTAATTTGTCCTGATATTTCCATCTGAAGACACAACAGAATGTCTGGCCGGCAGCAATCGGAGGAAACATGGAGTTCACCCAATTTTATGAAGGCTGCCAAGCGCACAGAGAAGGTCACTGGCAAGTGTGCGAGGGACGAGGAGGGACCGAGTTGTGTTCCGGAGGCTTAATGTTTATCCAACCTCTGACTGAATGAGGAATTCCCGAATACAATATAGGAACTGTTTTTTCCAAATTTCCAGCGCTCCTGTCACTAAAGAGATTAACAACGGAACATAACTACACTTAGGATTCTGTGTTTGACTTTTTATGCTGATAAAGTGGTGGAATCACAATGAACGGCAATGTGGGACTCCTGTTAAGATCGCCCGATGAGGTTTAAAATGTGGAAAGTAGAGAGGAAATGACATGTTGGATGTTGCGAGTTGACTTCCAACAGAAGCTGACATTGGGAAGTGTGACAAGAAACAGTGAATAGTCCAAAGAGCAAACTTTTCCTTTTTTTAGAATTGAAATTGAGTCCTGAAACTTGTTCCGTCACAGTAAACACAAGTCTGCACTAATGTGTTCATCAGTTAAGTAGCATACATTGGAATGGAAACCAAGAAATGGTCCGATTGGCGGACGAGACCCGCCAAATGTTCAGTTGTGTTGGAGCAGATTTCCGCTGCCACGTTTTCAGGAGGAGGCCTGACTCGATGGGACTGAGGGATCTATGCAGCCCAACATGTCGTCCTACACAAGAAGCCCCAGGACACTGACTCAGTGTTTACGGAGTGGATCCGCCCTCTTACCGCCTCTGTTCCTCTGGCACAAGCCGCCCTTGGTTTGTGACGTAGCTGAATGACACCTAAAACACCGTTTAATGACGATTCCCCTTCCCTTTTTTTTTTTTCCCGAGTTTTTGAGAAAGACAATGAATCTCTGCACCTTTTCTCTGCTGTCATGAGGTCAGCCGTTTGGTATTTACAATCATCTTCCTCTTTCTTATTTGCTTCCCTTTTTGTATCTGATCACAGGTCTTTTTGCGTGGTCCCATTGGTTTTATGTTTTCATGTTTCCGTCCGCTCCGTTCTTTAGAACTCGACGCCTCAGCAACAAACTTGAGAGACATTCCGCAAATTCGGTACAAATGTTCAAGGATGAACTAATGGACTCGGTCAAAGTCACTGCGACCTCAGGTCGGTCACATTCTTGGGATTTCTGCCCAACGCCTTTAGCAAATCTCTTCAAATTATGCACAAAGTGATGTGGCCGATTATGGAGGTCACATGTCACTGTGACCTCACAAAACCTCTTTTTTTGGTCCACGATTCAAAAATCAATACCCCGATTATCCCACAAAGGTTTACCACGCTGAAAGAAGTGATTATGTCGGGGAAAGACGGGCTCGTAAAACGTCTGGTAGGCAGAGGCCTAAAACCGTCACAAGCAGCTGTCGTTTGGACTGAACTGATCTGTCGGAAACAAACCAAACGAACAGCCATATACAGTTTGTTTGGGCCAGATATTTCCCGTATTAACTGCGTTTCATGAGCTTCAGTCTGAACATAATTTTGTACCTGTGTATTAAAATTCAAACTTTTTTCCTGTGAACCGAGCAGCAGCACAGTGAACCTGTAGTTAAAAGAATGCCCGTCCCTGTGGAGAATATCCCAGTGGGAATAAAGAGAAGCCTGATATTTTTACAATTCACGTTAAATTCAAGCAGAAACAAGCGCTGGTTCCCTGCTGAGAGAGCAGAGTGACTGAAGAGCTCCCAGAAAGAAGACATTTACAAATTGATCGGAATTTGTGATAAATTAACTTCACATAATCTTCTTCCATGTTAAAAAGAGCCTGGGGCAATGATGGACAGCCAGCAGAATAAAAATAGATACGCACAAAGAGCAGAAACCCACTGATGTTGTTCAGACAATACAAATAATACACAGCATCACTCTGACAAACAATGCCCTGCATTTCTTTCCCTAAGTTCGTCTTTCATCCTCCTCTGTCTTCCCCCTCCTCTTCACAGAGCCGAGGAGCTTTTCATAGAGTAAAAACACAGCTCTAATTACGCATGCACAATGTAGCCCACTTTTGGGCTTTAGATGATGTTGGGAAAACTGCCTCCGTGAGGATGCAACGGCTATACTGCAAGCCCGCATGTTCCTCCATCCCTTGTGCCTCAGTTAAGCACGCGGCAACTCAGGCGGTTACGTGACGTCTTGAATGCATCCATCTCCTTATATAACCCTCATATGCCGTAGTGAAGTAAATTACATACTTTTATCCTGCTAAGAAAAGACCTGATGACAGTGATGAAAGATGAACGGCAGCATCTTATCACACCAACTCTGTAAGTGTGGTGTCACATTGAATCGGTACATGACAAGATAGGCCGCTTGGCTCCGGATCTCTTCAGGAATCTGCTTTGTCAAACGCCTATTTTCTGTTTTCAGGATCCTAAACTGATCTGAAGGACTGCCATGGCGGTTTGTCACGCTAATCTTGCTCTATTTTAAACACACTGCTTTTCAAGTCCCATGCCAGGCTGCACGGCACATCACAGCCAGACTGTCACTAGATCATAACAAGCGCGATGAAAGTTATATAAATAGTGGAGCAATTTTAACGTGAAACAACCCTGCTGATCCAGCCGGAAAGCCTACAATATGTAGGTTACCGCCAGGCCTTGTTTCTCGTCTCGTCAGCCCTCCTCAACCCCTCATGCTACGCAGTGAGAGTCTGCATGTTAGCCTGGATTAAGAGACCACTTGTATTGTAAAAGGGATTAGTGTGTGCTTGTGTGTATTTGTGAGAGCGCTTTTGCGTCCATCGCAAATTGTGTTTGCATGCATGCATTTAGATATTCAATTCGTCCTCAGTGCATTCATCAGTGCAGCATGGTTGCCTCTACCCCACGTCTGCCCCATTGCAGCTGTGATTGCCTTGATGCACTTGTGGGAGTGTTTGTATTAGGGCCGGGACTTTAGCGCGTTAATTGCGATTAATTAATTACAATATGAATTAAGATTAATTAATTACACATAAAAATAACGCATTACACATTTTTTACGCATTTTTACACTTATTTTTTGCACCGCGGAACGTTTCTCACTGGATGAGTTTCGGAGGACCGATTATACTGGAGCACCAACTAGCGTTCATGACTTCAGACAACAACAAACCACAGTGAACATGAACGAAGAAGCTGACGAGACCGTGTCGGTTGGCCCCGTGAATGGGAAATCTTATTATAATAAACACACGGATGGAAGCGTCGATAAGAGCCTGGTTGTGTGCAAGCTATGCAACAAGGAATTCACATCGAGCCTCAAGTATCACCTCAACGCAAAACAATTAGCAGCTAGGGTGGACGTTAGCCCCACTCCGGGTACAAGGACCCACACCCAACCCACACTGCATCAGATGACTGGTTTAAGGACCAAGGTAACTAAGACCACGTCTGAAAAAATAACCAATGTTCTGAATGTACTTGAAAGTATTGGTCTACTTAAAAAAACATAGTTTACAGAAGGTCTACTTACCTATAGGCTACCTGAATTTCTGAAAGTACTATATTTCTAAATATGCTATTGCTACACTGGAATTGGTTGAATAAAAATAAAAATCCATGTGAAAAAAATGACTTCTCACTGTTCTCAGGTCATATATTTGTATGTATAATATATGCGATTAATTTCGATTAATTAATTACAAAGCCTCTAATTAATTAGATTAATATTTTTAATTGAGTCCCGGCCCTAGTTTGTATGTATGCTTCTATTATTTAACTCTGCTGCTATCACTTTTTGAGCGCAGCAATGCCTGCTATGTTCCTGATTGTGAATATTAAGGCCTGCCGATGGGCCTCTTTGCAAACTGGAGAACATACAACACACCTTGGTTGTTGCACACTCCATGTTAGATATGTTAATACATATGTTATTTAATACAACTAGGCAGAAAGAATTATAAAAATAATTTTGTAGGGATTTCCAAGTCAGAATAGATATAATAGACTCCGGCAGTTTGTGGTATGTTGACCAATGTGTTGAAGCATGTGGACAGTGTCATCTAGGACATCCCCTAAATAGTTTCCCCCTAAATAGTTTTCCAATTAAAGCTTCTTTTTTTGTATTTGATGTCTATGACCAAAGGAACAGCATATGTGAACTTTGAAAATTGGACTGGTTGCCCTTGGAGGTCCAGTTACACCAACATTTACCACAGCTAAGAAGGGCCAACTATTCATTGGTAAAATCTACAAGTATCCAACAGCAGTGAGTGCAGTGTGGCTTTAGAGCATTGTGATAATCATAGACTGGTTCATCAGGCTCTACCTTCACCACATCCCATCGCCAGCCAATGATGGCCTGTGTTCCCAAACAAATACCCCCTCACATTAGATTAACAGAAATGCACATGTCAGTATATGGTATCAAGGTCTATGTCCCTGCTCACCAATAACAAACCATCTCAATAGTGATGGCAGTGAGAGCTATCAAATGTTATTAGCTGTGTTACCCTTCGACTGGATAGTTATGAGACAGGGATCTTCGGTACAAATATATCTTTTGAATAAACTGTATGAACCTCTTTTGTTAGCAGCTGAGCTCACAAGGTTGTCAACTCTTCAGCTAGCAGAGCTTTAATCCCTTTTCAATAAATCTTTATTGAGTAAAACAATATGCTATCCTGAGACCAACATGTCAGAGGAGACTAAACTGCTCTGACATGTTGTCTCTTGATTGACTGAAGAATGTTTGAGGTTTGTTTGCTTTTTTGGCTTGTTAGCAGTTAGCTCTTCAGCTACCGCTGTTCACCAGCTAACCCTGCAAGTAATGTCACATATTAGACAATGGCGTGCAAATGTATGTTGCAATGTCCCTGGTGGAGTGACCAGAAAAAAGACTTCTGTTACTTAAAGGTGCTTCTATAAACTTAGAATGAATGCCCATAACACTCAATTCAAAGTTGGTGTAAACCTGTGTGACTAAGATAGATTTTGAAAAGGCCCGTTATGCCAGATTTATGAATTTTGAGTTGCTTTAAATACAATAACGTGTCGTTTTCTCTATGCCTCAATAAAAGTTATGTCATAATGATAACACACTAATTCAAACTTTTCACGCGAGTCTGTCTTTATGAGCACAGAAAGACATGATAACTGGTACAAAAGTGTGACAAAATCAAACCACAAGGTACAAACCGATATGACTTGGTGAGTGGGGAGCACGGTTGCCCTCCAACCAGAGGGTTGGTGGTTCAATCCCAGCGCATGTCCATGTGTCCTTGGGCAAAACACGTAATCCTAAAGTTGCTCCTGTAGCTCCTGTCGTCAGTGTATGAATGGGTGTGTGGTGAAGACATTTAGTGTTAAAGCGCATTCAGTGGTCAGAAGACTAGAAAAGCGCTATACAATTGATTATTATTGGTCCACAAAAGTATTCTTAAAATGAAGCAAAGCCATCAGATCTTGGTGGGAGCGGCTGGATGCTACGCTATATTCCTGTAACACCCAGACTGGGGATTTTGGCCACAAAGTGATTCCTGTGTATCTTCTGTCAATCACCCTTCTCTCTCATTTCAGACACCGCCTACCTGTATGCCGCCGCCCCCGTGATTACAAAGCCCCACCCTTATTGATTACACCTGTGTCTCATTCCCCTGTGTATTTAGCCCTTGCCGACACATGGCTCTGTGCCAGTTTGTCTCTTGTCTCCCATGAGCTTACCAGCGATATCCTCCAGTGTGCCTTCCCGTGTTTTGAACCTTTTCTGTCCACCCGTAACCCTTTGCCTGCCGACTTGGATTTATCTGCCTCCTCTGCCTGATTACCCGTGTACCGAACCTCCGCCTGGATTAAAGACAAGAATTGCTTCTAACTACCTCGTGTCAAGTCTGCTTTTGATTCCAGGTCCTTGTGGCCCTAGCCTCCCTGACAGTACAAACTGGCCAACATGGAATCAGCGGACCCAGATTCCCTCCGTCAGGCTGTCGCCTCACAGGGTGCCCTCGTGGGGCACCACGACCAACTTCTCCGAGAGATGATGGAGTCTCTTCGAGCTCTTTCTGCGGAGGTGAATCAGCTGGGACAGCAGCTTCGTCAAGCCGCCCCGCAGCCACCCCCCCCAGCCCCAGAGGCGGCTACTCCTCCTTTGCAATCTGCCCGACCCACCTTTTGCTCCCAGGAGCCAAATGTGCCTGCACCGGAGCGCTACGCCGGAGACCTGGGCACATGCAAGTCTTTTTTGATGCAGTGCTCATTAATCTTTGACCAACAGCCTTCGAGATATGTCACTGATAGAGCTAAGGTTGCCTTCATGATGGGCTCCATGACTGGGAGGGCGTTGGCCTGGGCTACCAGCATATGGGAGAGCCAGTCTCCTATACTCTCTTCATATCAGTGCTTCTCAGATGAAATGCGTAGAGTTTTTGATCACCCAGTTAGAGGCAAAGACGTTGCTTCACGCCTACTCTCTCTAAGACAGGGGTCCCGCAGCGTGGCAGAGTTCGCAATCGACTTCAGAACCATAGCGCAAGGGTCCGGGTGGTCCGATGCGTCACTCCAGGGGGTTTTTCTCAGAGGACTTAACAACCCAGTGAGGGAGGAGTTAGCATTGAGGGATGATTCCGAGAGTCTTGAGGCCTTAACCGCCCTTGCTGTAAGGTTAGAGAGCCGCCTAGGTGAGTTCAAGAGAGAGAGATCTAGCCGCCTGTTTAACTCACCAGCCTCCCGCTCACCCCCTCCCCCACCCCCTAGGAGACATGGCACAGGTCTCAACTGGAACTCGCTCCACAGCGATCCCACTACTGACTCACATGCTCGACACCAGACTTCTCCCGATCGCCCCGCACTCCACCACCCAGCCGAGGAACCCATGCAGCTCGGGAGGACCAGGTTGACCCCCGAGGAGCGGCAGCGTCGCCTGCGGGACGGTAGATGCATCTACTGTGGCCAGAGGGGCCACCTCATCGCCTCCTGTCCACTAAAAGATCAGGCTCACCAGTGAGGAGGACGTCACTGGTGAGCCGTACCACACTGTCCGTAAGTCCGCCTCGGGTTCTTCCCAGAGTTTCCATCTCCTCTCAAACCGCCTTTCTCAGTCAGAGGGTGCTGGTGGATTCAGGTTCGGACGCCAACCTGATGGACAGCGGGTTGGTGCGCAGACTGGGATTAGAGAGGCATCCTCTCCCGAAGCCCCTGGAAGCTAGTGCCCTCGATGGGCGCCTACTCTGTAGAGTCACTCACCACACATCCCCTGTGCAGTTAACCTTCCCGGACCACCACACAGAGACTATTTGCTTCCACGTGTTCCAGTCCTCGCAACACCCCCTCATTCTGGGCTTTCCCTGGCTGTCCCAACACAACCCCCATATGGACTGGTCTTCGGGGACAGTGATTGCATGGAGGAGGGAGTGTTCGACGCGATGCTTTTCCACGACACCGTCTCAAACCACCCCACTATCTGCGCCGCAACAGCTGCCGCCATTGGACTCAGACTACCCGGACCTTTCCAGGGTACCGGCATGTTACCACGACCTTAAGGAGGTATTTAATAAGGCCCGAGCCACTTCTCTGCCTCCACATCGGGAGTATGATTGCGCCATTGATCTGCTCCCAGGATCATCTCCTCCTAGAGGGAGAATTTATTCCCTGTCTGCACCTGAGACACAGGCTATGAAGGATTACGTAACCTCCTCGTTGGCGGCGGGCTTAATCAGACCTTCATCATCCCCAGCGGGTGCAGGTTTTTTTTTTGTCAGCAAGAAGGACAAGACACTGCGCCCCTGTATCGATTACAGGGGATTAAACAACATCACAGTCAAGAACAGGTACCCTCTTCCCCTTATTTCGTCAGCATTCGATTTGCTACAAGGGGCCAAGATCTTTACTAAGCTCGACTTAAGAAATGCCTATCATTTGGTCAGGATTAGGGAGGGAGACGAATGGAAGACTGCTTTCAACACTCCCAGGGGGCATTACGAGTATCTGGTGATGCCTTTCGGACTAACTAATGCTCCAGCTGTTTTTCAGGCTCTGGCGAATGACGTCCTCCGAGACCTGCTCAACATTTCTGTGTTTGTATATCTGGATGACATTCTGATCTTCTCCCCCGACGAAGAGACCCACCGGATGCATGTTAGGCAGGTTCTCCAGCGGCTCCTTGACCATCAGCTATTTGTGAAGGCGGAGAAATGTGAGTTTCACGTATCTACCGTTTCGTTCCTGGGGTTCATTGTGTCGGAGGGCAAAGTGCAGATGGAGCCAGGGAAGGTGGCGGCAGTCACAGGCTGGCCCACTCCCAGCGATCGCAAGGCGGTCCAACGATTTTTGGGTTTCGCCAATTTTTATAGGAGGTTCATTAGGAACTTTAGTTCAGTAGCTGCCCCGCTGCATGCACTAACATCTTCTGTGGTCAAGTTCCAGTGGAACCCTGACGCCGACGCTGCCTTCAAACACCTCAAGAAGGCATTCACCTCGGCCCCGATACTTATCCTCCCCAACCCTAATCAGCAGTTTGTGGTGGAGGTTGACGCCTCAGACGTGGGAGTGGGAGCAATACTTTCCCAAAGATCAGAGAAGGATGACAAGCTGCATCCTTGCGCCTTCCTCTCCCGGAGCCTTTCTCCTGCTGAGAGGAACTACGACATTGGGGACCGGGAACTGCTAGCAGTCAAGGTAGCCCTGGAGGAGTGGCGGCACTGGCTGGAGGGTGCTGAACACCCATTCCTGGTCTGGACAGACCATAAAAACCTGGAGTATCTGAGGACGGCCAAAAGACTAAACCCTCGTCAAGCCAGGTGGGCGCTTTTCTTTAATAGGTTCAACTTTTCCCTGTCTTATCGCCCAGGCTCAAAGAACGCGAAGCCAGACTCTCTTTCCCGGCTTTTTGACCCTGTCTCCCCACCCAACCCACCCTCCTGCATTCTGCCCTCGTCTTGCCTAGTTGGCGCCGTCACCTGGGACATTGAGGAGAAGGTGAGACAGGCTGCCGCAAGCATCTCTGTTCCTAACGGTTGTCCCCCCAGCAGGCTGTTTGTTCCCCCTTCTCTCCGCTCGCAGGTCATCCATTGGGCCCACTGCGCCTGAGTCTCCTGCCATCCCGGAGTTCGGAGGACAATGTTTGTTATAAGACAGCGGTTCTGGTGGCCCGCGATGGAGAGGGAGGTAGGAGAGTACGTGTCGGCTTGCCAGGTGTGTGCAAGCTGTAAGGTCCCTCGACGCCCCCCGGTCGGGCTCCTTCGCCCCCTGCCGGTTCCACATCGCCCCTGGTCCAACATCTCGCTGGATTTCGTCACAGGGCTTCCCCGGTCCGAGGGCAACACCACCGTCCTCACGGTGGTCGACCGGTTCTCTAAGATGGTCCATTTCATTCCCCTGCCTAAGCTGCCCTCCGCCAAGGGAACCGCGGAGGCGGTGCTCTCTCACGTTTTTCGTCTCCATGGTTTCCCTGCAGATGTGGTGTCTGATCGGGGCCCCCAGTTCGTGTCCAAGTTTTGGAAAGAGTTCTGCAGCCTCTTAGGAGCAACGGTCAGTCTATCTTCTGGCTATCACCCGGAATCCAATGGGCAGACTGAGCGTCTGAACCAGGAGCTGGAGACGGGCCTTCGCTGTTTGGTTTCCAAAGACCCAACCTCCTGGTGCAAGAACCTCATCTGGATTGAGTATGCGCACAACACACTCCCTTCTTCGTCTTCGGGCCTCTCCCCGTTCCAGTGTGCCTATGGCTATCAGCCACCCCTGTTTCCTGCCCTAGAGAGGGAGTCCAGGGTGCCCTCGGCGCTGGCCATGGTCCGGCGTTGCCGCCGCACCTGGGACCGAGCCCGCCAGGCCCTCCTCAAGAGCGCTGCACGGTCGAAGAGGATGGCGGATCGACGACGGACCCCAGCCCCTAACTATCGGGTCGGCCAGAGAGTGTGGTTATCTACGCGCGACCTGCCCATTCGTGTGGAGTCCCGCAAGTTGGCGCCAAGGTTCGTTGGCCCCTTCCCCATCTCTAAGGTGATCAACCCTGCGGCCATGAGGCTTAAACTCCCTAGACCTATGAGAGTGCATCCCACTTTTCATGTAGCCCGGTTAAAGCCAGCCAAGGAGAGCCACTTGGTCCCTGCCACCAAAGCCCCACCACCCCCCAGACTCATTGATGGCGGACCAACCTACACCGTCAAGCGGCTCTTGGCAGTCCGACGCCGCGGTCGGGGCCTCCAGTATCTGGTAGATTGGGAGGGATACGGGCCAGAGGAGAGGTCGTGGGAGCCAGCTCGCAACATCTTGGGGCCTAACCTCGTCAGGGACTTCCACCTCAAGTTCCCTGATGAGCCTGGGCCGTCTGGTGCCGGCCTTAGGAGGGGGGGTACTGTAACACCCAGACTGGGGATTTTGGCCACAAAGTGATTCCTGTGTATCTTCTGTCAATCACCCTTCTCTCTCATTTCAGACACCGCCTACCTGTATGCCGCCGCCCCCGTGATTACAAAGCCCCACCCTTATTGATTACACCTGTGTCTCATTCCCCTGTGTATTTAGCCCTTGCCGACACATGGCTCTGTGCCAGTTTGTCTCTTGTCTCCCATGAGCTTACCAGCGATATCCTCCAGTGTGCCTTCCCGTTTTTTGAACCTTTTCTGTCCACCCGTAACCCTTTGCCTGCCGACTTGGATTTATCTGCCTCCTCTGCCTGATTACCCGTGTACCGAACCTCCGCCTGGATTAAAGACAAGAATTGCTTCTAACTACCTCGTGTCAAGTCTGCTTTTGATTCCAGGTCCTTGTGGCCCTAGCCTCCCTGACAATTCCCAGTCTGCATTTGAGGTGCAGGTCTTAGCAAGGAATAGGTCACGCTGACTGGTGCTAGCACAAGGAGCATCCAGAAGCAGATACTGCAGATCTACTGGGCTTCCACTTTGGAGGAGGTGTCTGCCGCATGGTCACTACGGTGTAAGCAAAATATTTCATAGCCCGCAACATGTAAACTGAGTCTGTATGTCATGCATCAAGAGAGAATAGCTTACAGTGCGAAAGCTAACACTGGAGAATAACTGTTAGTGAGTCATAAACACGGATATGGTTAAGTGAATAGTGCACATTGCTTTCACCCTCAAGAGTTGCCAGTTGGTAATTGAGTGCTTTCTCCTCCTCCGGCTCTATAATGGGCTTGTCATGCTGTGCTGCTCAGTTCGTCTTCAAAAGAGAACCAACTCTCTGTGGCTCAGAGGCAAGGGATGTAAACTAGGTCGCCAAAATGATCCGAGGAATTTTGCGAGACGGGAAATAGAGTTTGTGCGTACGTATGTGCAGTGGTGTGCATTATTAAGGTGTGATTGCTCGGGCTTGGGTAAATGCTTCTGGTTTTATTTATTTCGGTCTTCGGAAAGACTTCCAAATGTGGCATGTGTGTTTCAAAAATGCCATGAAGGCGTTCAGTTCAGTTAAGTATCCCAATTCAAGAGGCACATTTCTTTTGTTTGACTTGTGAGTTACGTAAAAACTGAGGCTGAGTTGACGGTAAGACCGTGCAAGTACGAGGGGTACGGAGAGAAAAGAGGGCAGCGTGTTCCCCGGTCAGTGCGGTCGTCAACAATAACCTCAGAAAACCGTTATCATGGCTGACAGGCGGAGAAAGGCGCCTTTTAACCCTGTGAGTTATCGCGTGTTAGCATTAAAATGCCTCCCGTGTGCCAGAGGTGGAAGATCAGCTGCTTCCGCTTTTGTCATTGTCCTGTCCCTAAAAGGTGTCAAACCATTAAAAGTCCCCTTTCCTGCCCTAATGCGGCCGGGTTTTGGAAACATTAAAAGGGCGAGAGTGTGCTAAATGTCGGGAGACGAGGAGGGGCGTTGGATGCCTCGGATGCTTTTGCTTTTTACGTTGACGAGGTGAAATCCCACGAGGCCTTTCAACGCCATGCCGTCAATAAGAGACCGGCTGTGTGTATGTGTGTGTGTAGACATACAGTAAGGAATGATGTATTCCTTTGCATGTGTGAGAGAAACACAGACACAAAAAGACAGAGGGGGAGATTTGGTGTTTGTGCAGTAGTGGGCCGAGGTGATCTACGCCAATGAATGTGGCCAATAAAATACCATGAATCAGATTTGGATGTCTAACTTATAAAATATGTAAACAAAGACTCTGTAAGCTGTATAGTCATTAATTTTTACTGCTGTGCGTGTGTGTGTGTGTTGACATTGGCTGCACGCATGCACACAGGATTGAGTATGCATGTGTTCATGCTTGCAAGTGTACAAAGGCCGTAGATGAATTATGGAAAAGGCACTGGTTATCTGACATCAGACTAGCGGAGAAGCCTCTGTAGCAGCAGCAGCAGCAGCAGCAGCAGCTGGTGGCCATAGTTTATATGTACTGCTTTAAAGTCATTTATTATGGTGAACCAGCGATACAGTTATTAATACCCAGGCCCTCCACCTTGTGGAATCCGCTAACCTTTTTTTAGAAATCATTTGCAAGTCAGCAGTCCAAAAAAACTGATTATGAAACAAGGAATCAAGACGCTACAGTTGTTCAGATTTGATTCATTACCCGCATAAATGCACATTAGTTTTTATGTGGAATTTACTTGTGGAGGGACTCTTATGTACCATAGTAGCATGGGTGTTTACCCCGTAGCCAGGCCTGTGGATGATGAACATAAAAGAGGAGGAAACGGCTAATTTCAATCTCAGATTCTCATGAGAGAAGTCACAGCAGTTGATAAAGTATAGATAGAGTTCCTATAAAAACGATTTGACAGGAATTGAAATATCTTTGCGTTACATGAAATTAGGGTTCAGCTAAACACTTCTCCATAAAGCTACAGAATATGAAAATAAAAAGGGAAGCTTTGAACCTTTGAACCCGTGCGTAGCATACTGTAGGTATGTGTGTGTTTGTATGTGAGAAGTGAAAAAAAGAAGCCAAGGGAGGCTGTAACTGAAACCCAGCAAACTGCACATCTGCTTTGAACTGGGAACATTGGTCACCGTGTGACTGCAGTGGTGCATTTCCCATCGTGGGCCTTGACCGACTCAAATCATCACAGGCTTCGGCCTGATGACCTACAATTTTCCTCATTATACATAAAAGAAGATTGGGTAGTCAGAGGGTGATTAGAGCAATGATTATGGTAATGCTCCTTTTATAATGTCCGCCGGCTACGGGAAGGGACCACGGAGAGGAGACAGGGGTTAAAACGAGGATGAGAAGAGGGGGGGCAAAGGCAGAGAAGGGGTATGATAATGGGGCCATGTGATGAATGACCGTTACAGATTAAAGGAAAAGATCATTCTGTATTTTCGGAAAAATATAGTATAATATATTCATATATATATATATATATCAAATAAATATATATATTTATTGGAAAGAGCTTTTTGTCGAAATTTGGAGAAAAAAAATACATAAGCGGAATTTATGGTTTAGGAGGAGAAAGATGAAGACGGATTATGATAAACTGTTGTTGACTCCAGGCTTACAGCTGGTTGATTGTTCATCTGTCTGTTTTCCCCACAGACTATTGGACACAACCAATCCTCTTACATGTACCCCGACCTGCAGCCATTTAATCCACCGCCTCTTCTTCCCAGGAACGGAGCACTGCAGAGTGCGGACCCATCACTTTCAGCGTTTTCTGGTTCTTTTGCTTCTATTTAGCTAAAGATCAATACTTAAGTAAAACAGGATTTTCATTTCTGGCTCTCAATCTGCTTTAACGTTGAAAACGATGAAAACACACCAAAATAAAAAGAGGGAGAATTGAAAGGAATAGTTTTGACATTTTGGGGAGAGAGTTAAATAAATATTGATAACTCACTTCTGGTTTCACATGTGAATCTAACTTACGATTGTGCAAAACCAGAAGTCAACTTCACTTATTTGTTTTAAAACTTTATAGAGCTTTCACTTACCGTAGTTATTCCAACACAATAGAATTTTTTGACTCATAGTCATGACTCAGCAGTGGTATTTTCCCACACATTTCACAATGATTTGTCAAAGGTTACAGGTCTGGAATCTGACATCTGAATAATTGTTTTCACACTGAAAGGTGCTTCTATAATTAGTCCATATTGTTATCCAGCCGTCCTTATCTGATAACACTCACAGATTTGGCAGATAGAAGCTCTAATAATGTTTTGGTATTTCAAACATCTAGTATTTCTGATTTTTAAGATAAAAGATGTATGAAACAATTCAACAACCCTCGTCTGTTCTAAATGCTTTTGTTTGTAATTAATCTAAATACTTCAAGTTTGTAACATCGTAGAGGGCTGCAGGAATGAGTCCTTAAAACTGGAAATTAGCATCTGCTTTTTTTAATATCCAGTTCCCTCATCTTAAAGTTGTGTTCTAAACTTGTCCTAAAAGTGGTGTTTGTTTGTGAAGAAAATCTTTTCTTGGCAAAAAGTGTAGAAATCATAGACCTGTTTTCCAACACAATCAACCAGGAACAATGCCTTTGGCTTGTTCTCAGGGGGACCAGTGCAACTTCCCAGGTGGATTATATAAATATGCTCTCCAGCCCTTCATTTCCTTCATTTTCAATTGTTTAAATGGGAATCCTTCAGCATCCAAAGATCAGATTCTCTTGGTGGGTGCGGCTTGGGAGACCATACGAGAAACTAATACTGAGTTATGGGCTACTGTCAGATGTCGTCAGCACACATTCCCAAGAGTTGTGTCTTAGGTAGAGTCAACACGAAAAAGTTAAAATGATCAATTGAAGAGAAAGTGCTGAATGAAGGGATTATTGGGCTGAAATACGTTGTTGTCCTGGAGGAGAGTCTGAAGCAGTGAAAGCAGCTGCAGTAGATCCAGAATGAATAGTGGAAGTTGTTGGAGGATGAAATAATGTGTGGAAGCTGAATTGTCAGTCGAAGAGAAAGAGATGAAAGAAGTTGAATTGTTAATTGAATAGTTCAACCAATGATGCCTACATCTCAATGAGTAATGTACGAGATCAAAACTTTGAAGGAAGGAAGGAAGTTTAGTGTACAGATATGAATATGAGTTTACTTTATACATGAATTTTCCTCCTTTAAAGCTTTACTTGGAAAAAATCTATTTTTCCTTCTTCCTCATTTAAAAAGGTTCTGGCAGGAACATTTACTCAATTTTTTCACACACCACAATGTAACCGAAGGAGGGAACAGCGGGATGGTGTGGAATTTCCCTGACGTCAGTGTGTGTGTGTGTGTGTGTGTCTGTATGTGCACGTGTGTGGTGTTTTTTTTTTCCGGAGACACTGTGATACTACTCTGTGGTCACCTCCAGACGAAGGAGAGCTAATATCACAGGACGTTGGTTTCAGTTATCAGTCAGGAGATAATGAATGTTATTATCATTGCCCCCCCCCCCCCCCCGGTAGAGAACTGAACCAGCTCTATAGTTTTTCTCTGCAGCTGATCAAACACCAGATAAATAGTTGTGAAAGGACATTTGTTTAATCATAAACAGACTCCACAGGAAGGTCAGAGGTCATCCTCAGAACAGCAGCTGGAGGTACGATGGACGCAATAATCGCCGTTTGTATTGTTAATGGTGTTAAATTAATAAATCCATGCATTTTATACCATGTTAAAACAATATTCAACGTTTCTTCCCATTTACAACAAGGTAGTGCATCAACAAGGTTCTGTCTGTGGTCTGTCTCTCGGGTCAAGCAGCCTCTCCCACTCAGCGCCCCCCATGCGGCCTGCAGGACGTCCGTCTGGTTGAATCTAAACGCAGTGTTTTTGTCCTGCTATTATCTCTCATTATAGAATTGTTTTGGTCCGTTACAGCTCATTTGGGGCTTTTTGGCCTGCGTATGGAATGGACTTGCTGAATGACACATCAGCAGGCTGGATGCGTGCAAACAGTGGAAGTCAAACGCCAATCATGTGGTCATGTGATTAATGAGCTGTCAAACCAACAAACCACGGCTGACAAAGGAGAACATTCCCTCGTTTGTTTCAGATATCTTAATGCAAATTACTGCTGTCTGTTCATTGTCCAGAAGGCCAAGGAGATGCAGCACTCAAGATAAGGCTGTTTCACAAATGTGTTTAACTGGCGTCCTTCTCATGACGTTAGTAGGATGATGTTCCTTGTGTTGTTTATTTACAAGGCACCGTTTCATATCTCAATCAGTAAGTAAAACAAAGAGAAAAATCAATTCCTTCATCTAGAAACTTTGTTGAAGTGCTGCTTGGTTCAGATTTGTTAATAGACACAATAATAATGTATTTTGTAACCCCCCCCCCCTCGAGGTCTCTATTGCATGTATTCAGAAGGAGAAGAATGAAGCATAAAAGCGTGTTTGCTTAAGAGCTAAAAAGGGTTTAGTGTTACAGCGTCTCTCCCATCCTTCACTTCTCCTCTTTTCATTTCAACATCTTCTCCACCTTTTCCCCTCGTAAAGGTACCAATGAGACCACATCACGCTCCAACACACTCACACACACACACACACACACACACACACACACACACACACACACACACACACACACACACACACACACACACACACACACACACACACAACTTAGAGTGTGATACACCTGTGGCGGGTCACTGTGACGTCAGTGGAACTAAAGGAAGTCGACTTTGAATTACGCCCACTGACACAAATACGCGTGCTAACACGTGTGTGCTGTCACGCGCCAGTGTGCACGTTCACATGCCCCCACATGCCCCCGCACGCAAACAGCCCCCCTCGGTGACGCAGCGCGTACCTCGGGGTGTCCCACCAGCCCAAAATCATCACACATCAGATGCCACACTTTTGCAACTCATGAACACGGAATAAACTTCCTATACCTCCATTTCATCCATTCATTCAGTCAGGTTGGTCATTAGTCAGGATGCGTAGTCGTCTTTCACACATGTTTAACGGCTCACGTGTTGGTTTTTGTGCTAAATAGGCTCTTGACGTTTGCCTGTTACACAGGTAAAATGTGGGCTACATAGCTCACGTAGTTGTGACGTCCCAGTGGTTGAGGAGATAACTCTGAAGGTGTGAAGCTGGTCCGAGCATGTTCTCACGTGGTGATAGAGATGAGCTCTATGAGATCACTATTGTTGACTGATCTGGGTTAGGCTGCACCAGATATTTCTAAATTGATGACTAAAGTCATTCCTGTTCTTTGAAACTATTATCTTGTTTCTAACTGCCGATTTATTAAACCTGGTTGCGCTGTTAACGACCAGGGTGTGTGCCAGCTGGAAGTGTTTTTTGGTCATTTATTCTGACGTTCTCAGTGTAGCATTTTGAAATGTAGGTTTTTATTGTGTTTCTGTTTTGCAGGGTCATTTTTACTCTTCCCTCTTCACTTCAACCGTAACATCCAATGACCAAGTGGGAGTGTCTTAAAGCTTGCATTCTCTCTACTGAACTGCGGAGGGAAACTCCTCTGAAGCCGGATGGCATCAACGGCCTTCTATGTGGATTCACAGACTACGTTCCTCCTGACTTCATGAGGGTTTATGACTGTCCCTCTGTCAAATCAAACAGTGCTTAGAGGTTCTCTGGCAGAGCCTTTTATCAACCCTTTCCCGAGGCATTAAAGCTGTTCAGGCTGAAAATGATCAAAAGATGATTCAAAATGGCCTGATCTTGTAAGAAACGAGCCTGGAAGACCTGCTACTTGATGTTAAGTAACAATGCAAGAAGATTGCTCAATAATAACAAAACATACGCCATGCAGAACCTTTTCCTTTAGGAATGACGTACCGCATCTGCCATTTTCCTTCACACCATCAAAATGGCGTCACTTGAAGATGATACGCAGCTGAATACATTAAGACAGAAACACTTAGTTTTGAATTTGAAACAACTTACTGTATGTGCAATGGAGCTGAAACGTCGTTATGGCTCTTAATGCATGAAAACGTAAAGCAAAATACACACACACACACACACACACACACACACACAAATCAGAAGGACGCCAATTAAAAATGAATGTTGTGCAAGAACACAGTAAGTAGTAAGCTCTTGGCTGTATCCGCTGAATATTTGATAAACAGTCTGACATGTCTTTTCACGCTGGCACCATTATGTTGCCTTGGGTATATGGGACAGGAAGCCACTCTCCTCTACTTCCTGTCTGATAAAGCTGGGAGACTCAGGAAACTGCGCCAGAGGAAACGGGGAGTTTGAACATCCAGTCGAGAGCCGAATGCGATGGAGCCGGGACAGAAAAAGCTGCGATTTGGATTTATTTGGATAGAATAAAGTCGCTGCCATTGTTCGGTCGGGCTGGATGACGCAGACACAAAACGGGGCCACTTGTGTTATCAAATCAAAACGGATAAACGGCAGAGGGAAGGGTGTCTGTGTGTCTGAGAGAGGATAACAGTGGAGAGGACGGGTAAAGGATGATAGGCAGCGGAGCGGGCGGCAGTCAAAAGACCCAGACACCAAGAAAACACAAAGATAGCGCCGTGTCACAAGATCCAAGGACTTGTTTTGTCTTTGTGAGAATCAGAGAGACGAGAAGGAGGCAGCCACGAGCTACATCTGTGTGTGTGTCTGTGGAAAATAAAGTAAAAGACAGGGACGGAATATGTGCCGCTGTGCGTGTGTCTGTGTGTGTGTGTGAGACTGAGGGAGGGCTCCGGGGAGAAAGAACCCCTCGAATCAGCCTCTGAAAATCCCTTTCATGTGTGATTGGGTCTGTGCCTCTGTCGCCTCGTTATCTCCTCGCACAGGCCGGGTATCGCTTTCTCTGCGCTTGGCTGAGTAACCGACACCGAGCGTACGCAACACAACTTTGGCCTGCTTTCCTGAGCCCGACTCCTCCTCCTGAACTGATCGGAATAAGTGAAGTGACGCTCCATGTGCTGCTCCCGCGTTTCAGCATTTAACACCATTATGGAGAGCAGATGATGACAAGTTGTGTAGCAGCTATTAAATCTGATTATTAGCTGGATTAATCGTGAGAGGGATCACATGACAGGTTGCTGTCAGCTTCAAAGCTCAAACCTGCAGTCATGAAAATCATTTCTGTCAAATCAAGTGATCAAACCCTATGATTAGTGCTCAATCTTGAGATGAAATGTCTGACTTTAAATCAGCCGCCTGCGTTTTCCCTCCGTGGCGATGTTAGACGCTCTGTGTGTGTTTGAGCCCTCTGTCAAACACACACAGATCTGTCAGCCAGCAGGACAAAGTGTGTGTCCCTTGTGAAACCAAATGTCCACCTATTTAAGTTATGTAACAAATGTAGTTTATTGACAAATTTGCAGACACCACACGAAATCACGTTGGCAGCAGAGGTAGATTGAATTCACACGCTAGACATCCCAGCGATTGATGACACCAGAGCGTCTAAAAGCCACAGAGACAGGAGCGTCTGCGCTCCAGAGAAGACTTGAATCTCATAAAGTGATCGGGGGACAGAGGTCGGCCCTCTGACCTTACCGCCGCAGTCTCAGTCGGATAATGCCCTTTTCCACACCGTGTGGTCATGTGATGAAGCCCTGCGGCTGACCTGTCATGTCGTAATGAATACGGCGTATTCTCCGACAGTAGCTCTTTGTCTTGCTCGCACAATGCTCAAGGCCCCCAGCTGCAGTCAAATAAGGTGCACATGTCACGGCCAAATCACACCACGGCTAGTTATGTTGTGGGCTCATTTTTAGAAGACCAGGCGGTGAAAAAGAGAAGCTAGAAATGTCAGGACACATTAGCATGTGGAGGGGGGAGGGGGGGTGTTAGGTTGGCGCAACTTTATCACCTAACGCACGCACCGGTAAAACAATACAAAATATAGTTATAACAAATACAATTGCAGGATTGATATCATATGGTTTCACATATATGTTCCAACCACACCCTCAGAGAGAGAGAGAGACAGACAGAGAGACACAGAAAGAGAAAAGGGAAAAGAAAAGAGATAAATAAAGGTCACGATGTGCCAAGATGGTCAAATGTGTGCCTGGCAAATCAGATGTCTGTTCCAGCCGTAACAGGCGACGGCACAACAAAAGGTAAAAGTATGAAGATGTAACTTTACCGATGATCGACGTAAGTGGAGTCTTAAAGTACTGGCGGCAGAAGCCCAGTGTGAAGCCCACTAGATGAGCCTCGGAAATCCACCACCATGATCACGTGGAAATACACAATCAGATTCAAAAAAAGAATATGATCCTGCTGTTAAATGGGGAGAATATGTTGTTTGTCGAGAATGTAACTTAACTTAACTTTCATTTTCAGTGAAAAATAAAATATAAATAAGCTGAAGTGGACAAGTGAGGTACTTTTTTTTATATTATAATGCAATTTTTTCAAAACCAAGATGGTGCGACCCATTTAGGTGCCGCTGCTCCTATGTCACCAAAGGGAGGCTCGGTAGAAAAGGTTTGGGGACCACTGGTCTAGAAAGAGATGTTGATGGAAGAGTTTTTCACTGGAGTCAAACAGAGCTACCAATCCACTGCAGATGACTGTCCTGCAGCTGTTTCGGTAATAATTGATTCAGTTATTAGACGTTTATTCATCAGGGAGGACAGTGATTTGCGAGGCTTTAGCAACCGTCATGCATCTGCATAATCCTGTTAATTGCTCTCAGTCTTTCTGACTCGTTGCTTTGTATCTCGATTCTCTCCGTCCCCTGCTCTCCTTCTTGCACTTTTCTGCAACAATGCGATGTCAGCGGCTTACATAAGCACATGCGTAGACAGGGAAAAGCTAAGCCTTTTTAAGCGTGAAGTCTGAACCAGAAATGCAAAGATCCCAAAAAGAAGGAATTAAAATAAAATATTTAAAAAAACAGGGAAGATGAAAAGACAGAAAGAAAAAAAACAGAATCTAAAATTCAGATGAAATGGATGACATCTGTCCTGTGTGTGAAAAGTCCTACTTTGAATGAGGCAAATCAATATTTTACCCCCTACTATTCATCCCAACCCGACACCCCAGCTTTACAAATGTTGAAAAAGAAACAAAAGTGAGGGCAAAAAACACATAAGGGCATTTTACCAAGATGCAAACATCTTGAAAATCATGAACAAAAGACACATATTCATATTCACCCAAGAGTCGGCGGCCCCTCCCCCACCACAAAAATATGTACACAAACTCCGACATACAGACACTGAAGGCTGCCAAATGTCAGCTGAGATCTGGGGCAATTTCCTCGCAGGCATGGCGCAGACGCCCTTACGCAGCCAGATGCGCTCCCGCATCCAGCCGAGCATGCGGTTACCACGGTGACCTCTTCATTGCCGCCAATGAAAACGCTACAGAAGGGGGGTTGTCTGGGAGGCATTTAGTGGAATGTCATGTGGTATTACCTCGAACCGAGTGCCGAGGACTGTGTGTGGGTAGTGTTGGACATTTAAAGGGAACAAGGGCCTTGGAGGTTGTCTGGATGCTTTCATATGGTCATAAAACACACACAAAGGGACTGTGTTGTTTAATGACCGTTTAGCGAGTGTCTTTTTATCCGAGCTTGGTTTAGGTTTGTTAGCCATTAACAGACGGCCGCCCAGGGGCTTTATTGCACTGCTCATTACACAGAATCATTGAATCAAGAGTGGATGCATCGAGTGTTATTAGGTGCTACTCTGATGGACACATGTGGCCCTAACTACATTTATTATGTCTCCTCTCTCGACAGTCATTCCTGGTAATTGCCTGGACCGAAGCATTCAAATATTCTTAATTAAAGGTGGGCGAAAAATATCAGGAATCAGGAATCGTTTATTGCCATCATATGTCAGACATACATGAAATTTGACTTGGCGGTTCGTGCATGACGGCAGACAGTGTGACAGAGGACAACAAGACAACGTAGTGCAGGAATAAGATGAAAAATATAATAAAATATATGCTATGGGTTAGTAAGCTAAAGCTAAAGCTATGGGTTAGTAAGTTAAGAAATAAAGTGAAAGTGACAAAGTGTATGTACATGGAGTCAGAGTCAGTCAGGGGGGGCCCCGGGCTCTGTTCCATCCATTCCCCGGATGGAAGGGGCACAAACAGTTTATGTCCGAGGTGAGAGGGGCCGGCTACAATCTTTCTGGCCCGCGTCAAAGTCCTGGAAGTGAACAAGTCCTGGAGAGACTGCAGATTGCAGCCAATCACCCTCTCTGCAGAGTGGATGACACGCTGCAGCCTGCCCTTGTCCTTGGCTGTGGCTGCAGCGTACCACATGTTGATGGAGGAGCAGAGGATGGACTCCATGATGGCCGTGTAGAAGTGCACCATCATCGTCTGTGGCAGGTTGAATTTCTTCAGCTGCCTCAGGAAGAACAACCTCTGCTGAGCCTTTTTAGCTCCATCTTGAGGTCCTGGAAGTTAGTGATCCACTTGCAGGTGGAGTCGGGCACGTGCAGCTGGGAGAGTTTGTCCTGCAGCAGAGACGGGATGATGGTGTTGAAGGCAGAGCTGAAGTCCACAAACAGGATCCTGGGAGTCCAGATGCTGGAGGACGAAGTGGAGGGCCATGTTGACAGCATCGCCTACAGACCTGTTGGCTCTGTAGGCGAACTGCAGGGGGTCCAGGAGGGGGTCGGTGAGGGTCTTCAGGGCGACGGGCCTATGAAGTGGTGAGCCTTCTAATTTGGCACTTTTATGTTTCCCACGCTTAAGTTCCTTTATGTACATTCATTGTTTTTTCCTGTCTGGCAGGTACAATCAAAGAAACAGTTTAACATTTCAGCAAAACACGCTTATTCACTTCAGCGAGAGGAATGCTACCTCTGAGCCAATAGACAGTTAGCTTAGCTTAGCTCAACAATTGTAACAAAATCAACCTACCAACGTCTCCAAAACTCTATTCCTATAGTAGTGTATTAGTATTTTGTTTCCGTATTGGTCCTCCATATGTTTCTGAGCAGTCAAACTGTCCTGTGAAACACATCTGGTGAACCTTTGGTGCAGAGCTGTTTGGGGAGGTGGGAGCTGGTGTGGGGTCAGTCTTGTATTGTATTTCTGCAGCCTGTAGCACCTCTGCTGACCGCTTACTCAGGGTGGTTGAGGACCATCTATTCATTTACAGGTGCTAAATGTAATATTCACAGCCTAAACATAGCAGCAAACAACTATTTTCTATGCAATGATATACAGGACTAATGTCTACATTATGACACAGGAGTAATGTGTAGGTTATGTCCACATGTGTCCCTATGTGGAGTAGACCATTGGTTTGTGAACTGCCGGTTTTCAGCCTCAGGTTCGGCATCTTTGTGGATACCATTTAGTTTTTTGGCCTCTGCCATCTTGTTTTATTTACAGTCAGATGTGAATATCTGAGATGATGGAGCGAAGTACTAAATACAACCTTTTTAGACCACCAAAAAGGCTTTATTTGAATCCCATTGTTCATCCCTTGTGTTGATTATTCATTGTAAACAATTAAAACAATAAAATACACTCAAATATGGAGTATGTTCTAATATGTGGCTTGAAGATGTTGCTCAAATCTGATGAAACCCCTTTCAATGCACAGTCACAGATATGTGACTAAATCACATATTCGCTCTGTCTGCTGTAAATCAAGCCGAATAAAACTAAAACTAAATTAGATTCTATCCTATCTATACAGGTTTAGACTTGAAAGAGGAAATTCTGTAAGATTTCTATTAAATAACCTTGATTGATTTGTCTCTCCATCATTCACTGCCTTCATTTGCTGCTGGTCTGTCAGCTGTAAGTCCTTGTGTGTTTAATTAAAAGGGTTTGCTGGTCTCTTGGTGTGTGTCCCTCAGTAACAATGTGGGAGTGGCACCAGTGACACCAGGATGTGGAGGGAGAGCATGCAAGATTAAAAAGAGGAAATGTAGTGAGGGACCAGGAGAAAGGAAGGGACAAAGGTAAATAAAGGAATGGAGACAGAGGACCAGGGCCAGTGTGCTGCTTATAGTAAATCTCTCCCAGTGGCAGTGGAGGGAGCCGATGGCCATGTCCAGATTTACAGCTGCCTGCGGGGGAAATGAAAGAATGGATTGGATCCTTTCACCCCCCCCCCCCCTGCCCCTACAGCCTTGTATTGCCCACAGCCAATGTGAGAGCAACCTCACTGTCGCTATATGATGATGTATATGCTGCGTGATCTGCAACAATATGCAAACCGCTTGATGCAAGGGGAGTTACTGTGGATACACTCGGTTATATGTAGGTCAGTGGCTCCGGGGTTTGGTCCCCACCGGGCCGGTTCTGCCAACTGTATCAGATGATTGTCTGCTGCCATGGAGATGGACGTTGAGCTGGCTCTGGTTTGGCATTTGGGGATTTTTGGAGCAATAGAGAGAGAGCAAAAGCGGTAGAGAGAGATAGGCCGGCATACCTTTTTGGAGTATGTGCACGTGCAGAAGCACCTATTGAGATGCAGGCAAAAGTAATTGGCTGGTTTAATGGCAGCAGAGATAATAAGCGGCTTCCTCTTTCCTTCTTCCTGTTGATACCATGCAGACGGTTTCTCTGCACAGTAGACTGAGAATGTAGATATCATCTGCCAACAGTAGCTTTGGGTTATTCGTATGTTCACTCAAAGTACTCTATCTACACCTGCATTGTATTTTAGCCACAATAACAACAACCACTGTCACTGTTTTCTTTTTAGCTCTGTTTTGGTCCCCTCAAATGTTGACTGGCTGAAATATCTGCGTGTTGCCAACTGGGGTTTTTAATAGCAGAGAGCAGCTGCTCTCTGCTATTAAAAACCCTAGTGAATGCTTAGATCTGTGGAAGTGAACCAATAGCGTGTAAAGTTGAAGGGTGAAAAAGCATTGATTGTTTTTTAGTTCTGAATTCAAATCGAAAGAAAACAGGATTGATCCGTACGACTCTAAGTAGTGGACCCAGTCACCATTACATCACCCATTTGTGATCACAACTTGGAAGTGTTGAATTCAGCGTTTTGGGGGTCGCCATCTTGGTTTTTGGAACCAGAACTTAAACAGAGGGGGTTTAGCTTAGTTCAACCGAACGCTGAATAAAACATTATTAGGCAACCAAAATGGTTTACTTTTCATGAGTTTAAAAACGAAATGTGACACAACAAAACGCCAAAATGGCAAGGACTTCTACTGCACTATTGATGTAATTTGAAGACAAATACAAACCTCCTTTAAAGACTATATTTAAATGACAGCCCTATTTGTACTCGAGATGTTGTAGCATTTCATGAAGCTTGAATCCCCACAGAGGCCTCTTCCAGGATCGATGATGTAAGCAGAGGTGGAAAGAGCGTCACGGTTTGGTTCTGCTTCCTGTTTTATTTTGTAGTTTCATGTCTCTTGTGTCCCTGGGTTAGCTTCACTTCCTGCCATGTCCTGTGATTGCCTGATTGTTTCCACCTGTGTCCAATCACCTGCACCTCCCTAGTGTATTTAAGCCCTGAGTGCCTGTTGTCCCTTGTCGTATCATTGTCTATGTCAAGTCATTCAAGTCCTTCTGATTTGTGTTCGTGAATAAAGAGCACCCTTTGAAGAGATCCTGCATCTGAGTCCTGCCTGCCTTCGACCTGCACCCTCATTCCTGACAAAGAGTAATACAATTGTGTACTCAAGTAAAAGTACTGTTACTTGAATAACATTTTACTGAAGTACAAGTACAAGTTACCAGTCTAAAAATTTACTCAAGTAAAAGTAAAAAGTAGCTCATTAAAAATCTTTTTTACTCAGTAACGGATATGATTTAAAATGTAGAGAAGTACAATACTTCAAACTAAAAATACTTAAGTAAAAGTAAAATTACAGATTTAAAAAAAATACTTTAAAAAGATTTAAAAAGTAGAAGTACACAAAAATCCTACTCAATTACAGTAACGTGAGTAAATGTAATTCGTTACTTTCCACCTCTGGATGTAAGTGGCATAATGTTCTCAGTCGTGGCGGTCTGTAGTTCCGGCTCGGCTTTTGATGAGTGGGAACCAAACCCCACGTTGACTGCGAGCCTCGGGCCAGCTATTGTTGGAGCGGACTTCACCTGCTGTTTGTCTGCTTGTCCCAAAGGGAAATACTGATGTGGCATTTTGAAAGCGCAAGTGCTTTACAGAGTGAAACCACCGTTGGTGATGACATTGATACAAGCAGAATGAGTATCGCAGCATAGGGCTGTTCAAATCCCCTGGCACCAAGTGACCGAATACAACAAAGAGATCATAACAGCCCGTAAGATACCAATAATGCGGTTGTAGTGCCTTCCATTCAGGTCACTTCGGACGCCTCAGGGGTTTCAATAGGCTTGTTCATTTATTCCAGTGTTTCGTTCTCTTTCACGTATAATAACAAAAATAAACTGTCACTAGACTTATAAATAAACAAACAAATAAACAAGCAAAAACTAACAACAACAATTGAAAAACCATATGCCTGCTGGCGTCCACGTCTTCCCACCACTCAACACCGAAGCAAAAAAGACAACTTCCAGGATCGTTTGTCTTCCTGTCCACTAATTGCCACAGGTGTGCAACTTCGACCAGCAGGCGTCACCCAATTAACTTTGCTTCAAAAATGGCTCCTACAGCGGTAATCTGATCTACTTTGGCAGAAAACCATTTGGATCAGAGGTAATTTGTGGAAGCCCAGCATCAGCGTCTGCTGCCGTCCATACATCACGGTCCTCTTTGGGATTCCTCTCTGAAGGGCCGATGGTTTGCGACACCATTGACCTTTAGCCGGGCAGTTAAGTTAACGCAAGGCCTTGACCCCCTCAGACACCATTGTCACTATTAGCTACTGTTTCCCTGGAGACAGGGGAGATTTATGGTTCTGCTGGACACCGCAGCAGGAGGACAACAAGTCTAAGCAGTGAAGAGCAAGTAAAAGGGAACCAGGTTTGTCGTTCTTTGAGTTGCTATCGGTCAGCAGTTGTGGTGAGGCATCCTCAGATCACGGCAAAACAACTCCACACATTTCATCCTTTCAGCAGCAGGTACGTTTGTCTCATTTTAATGAGGAAGTGTCATTCGGTCAAAAAGTGCTTTCCTGAAACTGACAAGCTATGATTGGGGTGGGGGTGGCACCCAACTTTCACTACCTTGCTGTCAGGAGTCATGAAGAATGCTGTGCACCTCACGACATGACACCCCAGCCGGAAAGGGGAAATGGAGAGCAAGTGGGGTGGGGGGGGGTTAGGAAGGTGGTGGGGATGGTCCCGTGTCTGAGGGGTTCACGAATGCTTGTCCTCATCAACCTTCTACAACGGCTACACTTTTATGAGCAGTCATTTCACCCGTCTTTCACAACACTTTTGGCGGTCATTGACCTCCGGCAGGTTGCACAAGGTCAAGTGACCGTGGCTGGCTGCATGAGGAACAGGGGCAAAGTGCCAAAGGATCATGTTGATACTAAACAAATGTGCTCTTCTGTTTTTATTAGCCACTCTCTGCCCACAGCTAATCTCGCACACTGCCTGACCCATTGGCCCAATACTTTCTGTGCTCATTTAGGACTGAATGCTCAAAGAACTCTTGTGCTGATTCAAACTTTTCTTAATACCTATTTAATTGACAGTGGTCCAAAGTTATTGTCTGCTGACCCCCCTCAGCAGAAAAGGCAGCCTTACTACAAGCCTTACTACGTCTGCAGGCCACATTTACATCTCAGTATAATTCATCTGGAATCTAAGGGAGCCAGTTGGGACAATTGATTGAGATTCTACTTTTCTCTTTATTATTTCAGTAGGAAGTGAGACACATCTAATAGAGTTCAGCACTACACTTTTCTTGTTTGGGATGTGTGCGCTAACTATGGAGCTGGAGGCGATTAGCTTAGCATAAAGATTACTGAGTTTAAAAAAATATGCCAAAACAGACACCTATACAAACTTCAAAGATGAGATTGAGTTAAATGCTGCAGCACATTTAGAATACCAATTAGCAGCCGGACAGAAACGTAACCCAGCTATATTTAAGGATAACTGGATACCGGCGCCCCATTCCTTCCCATCAAAGTGGCTCCCTGGGTTCATTCGATTAATGTTAATGCCAAAGCATGTGCTTATCATTGCCAATAAGACTCTGTTTACATCAGGCTCATTGAATCCCTTTTGGTCTTTTGATGTTTGTGTAATAGTTTTTTGACATGTCACAATACAATTGTGACACTACAACAACTCCAGCCTCGAGGGAAGATAAGGAACATATGTGCATACCTCAAAACACACATGCCCTCAGGCTTTCCTGAGGCAGCATTCACTGCGGTCTGACCTACTGTGACTGGTGAGTTTTGTCATTTCCCCCGACTCATGGTGTCTTATATTAATACATATTATCATCTGTACGGATCTTCTTGCTTTTGTTCTATTGCTGTAAAGGTTTTGGGCTTGTTTCTCTTCTAGCCCTTGTCTTCCTTGTCTCTTTCACCCTCTTGCCACGTATGCGCGTGCAGTTGCCTCATCAGACAGACCCTGAAGCTGAAAACATCCAAAGGGGGGAAACAATATGTGACCTCCTCTCTGGAGCTGTGCTCTTCACTAGGTGAGGTGACAACTTTGCTAATTAGCCTTGAAGATCAACCAACACAAAAAAAAACTCAATGACCCCCCACTGGCAAAATTCTCCAAATCTGTCTAGGATGTATTGCTTTGTGCCATCTGGTACAAAGATGTCTACCATGGAAGCATTCTCTCCGTCATACTGAATCGCAGGCACTTGTTTACTTGTACCTGCACTTCCATCAGCACCGGTATCCTAGCATTTGTGGACAAAAAGACTAACTAGAGATGAGAACTAAAAAGATACAATGCAGATTAAGATCTGACTTCTGTATTCAACGCTCAGTGTTCTCACATGGAGGTGTTTCTTGGGCTTAGATTGGAATGGGCTAAGATTTACAAAACAAGATCAGGTAAAAAAATAAATGTCCATAAGCAGCCTGAAATTTAAAGGAAAAATGACCTAGAATCATGTTTTGATCAAGTGCAGCATGCTTTACCATCAAGAATGCTGGCCATTACCAACTGGACATTACATACCTAGTAACCTAAAGTTACACATGTAATGTATTACGTAATTTAGTTTCAATAAAAACACATACATTACTAGCCCTTCGCCATCCCTTGTTTAAAGCGTACACATAACAAATCGAAAATTATGTCTTGAGCGGTCAAATGCATCCAGACATTCTGTATAGTCTTCCTCTGTGGCCTTTGGGCAATACTTTGGACCTTTGTTCCGAATCATGGATTGGATTGGAGTCGCTGATGCCTTTAAGTTGCTGTCGTGTTGTTTTCTCTCGGCATACTCTGCCACCTACTGGCCAAAACACTGTCAGCAGCACATCGCGGTACAAACCCAAAAGAGTGTGATTATCAAAATGAAAACTGAATGTAAAACATTGAGACAAGCCTAAATACAGGATGGCATCATCTTGAGCAAATCTACTAGTTTTAATCTTGAATTTATCCTTTTTATTTCATTACAAAGAAATGAGTGCGTCAACTCGGGTCCGCGCCGCCGGATAGGAACCATCATCCGTCGCTTGTTTCCTTTCTGGAGGAGGACGAGTCGCTGGAGGAGCAAATCAAAATGGCGAGCCAAGAGGAGTCCGTGAGGGAGTTCGTCGCCGTTACTGACGTGGATGAGGAGAGGGCCCGGTTTTTCCTGGAGTCCGCCGGCTGGAATTTGCAGGTAGGTCTTTTCTCCGTTTTCGCGTTGTGTTGCGGTGGACTGTACTGTGAAGAATCACAGGGGAGCAGCGGTGATACGGCATGTGTCACACGAATAGCTTGTCCGGCCTTGACATTAGCCTCTGTTGCCGGTAATTTGTGCAAGTCACCCTTTGACAATGGCCCGAGCGCTTTGTCACCGAACCGCACGCGCATTGTACATTTGGGTGGCGGCGCGGCCACGCGCACTATATGCTCCTTTCACGTTTCTCTTTAATAAGCAGGTTGCCACAAAGTTGAGGCTAGCGCGGGTATGCCGCGAATCCATTGAGTTGCGCTAGCTAGCGTTAGCACGTAACGACGTAACGGACGTTCTGAACCATTATTATGACCGTGTATATATCATTGCTTAGCGTCTGAAGCTGAATCACCTGCTGCCCTGCTGAATCATATTATTATTGTGATTAGGAAAGTGAAACTGACTGTTTGGATGCCCCCCTGTGCAAACAGGGGTTGTATACTGAAAAACACAATAACCATAGATGGAGTTGAGTTATCCTTCTCTCAGCTGAGATGTCATTTAAAAGGTCACCAGTAACACGTGACACTTAGGCTGAGGAAACATTTTTCAGAACTTTTTGTTGGCATTGATTTTCGTATTTCTTTCTCGCTTTCCCCCAGCTTGCACTCGCTAGTTTCTTCGAGGATGGAGCTGATGACGACATAGTGACTCTTCCTCAACCTGAGATCGGTTCCTCGGTGTCCCGGTCTGCTGGGCCAAGGTAACGTTTGCAGCCTCCCACTGCCTTTTTATCACCTCCACGCACAATTCTAATGTATTTGCACATATTACAATGCAATATCCAGTCTTCTTTCGCAAAACCTCTTGGGTCAAAGAGTGAGTGTTCATGAATTTGATTTGGTCTCCCTCAAATTCAGTGTAACAAACCTTTTTTTACATTTTGATACTATTAGCACTCAGCCCAGAGTGACGTCCTTTAGAGATCTGATGCACGAGGCAGAGGAGGAGAGTGACGAGGAGGAAGGCCAAAGGTAAGTTGAATTCTCCTGTGATGCCGGTAAATCTAAATGCGCCAGTTACTTTTACAAAATGAAGGAATAAAGCGTGCTTAGGTGTCTGCTTTTCCCTTTTTGAATTATTAAAATACATTGTGGCATCTGGTAAGGAAGGACAGTCGGTCTGAGCTGCACAGCCTCACAATGAAACACACCTAGCTAACTGTACACTAGGGTTGTCACAATACCAAAATTGTGACTTTGATACTATTCCTTCCCAAATATTACGATACCCGATACTTTCAATATGATTATGTATCATCATCATCATCATCATTACTATGATAGTAATAAATGAAACATCTGTAAGGTTCCCTTTTTTACCAGCTTGTTCCTATCCAGCTTTTTGAACACTTAACAAATGGCATTCATATTGGTGTTGACATGGTCGTTTTCATTAATATAGCATAGCATTGATTATACACGGCTATGTAGGCCTATTGTCCGGATCTGACTATGACTACAGTTATTTCCATAAGTATGAATTACATCATTTTACAGGAAAAAACACTAAAGCTATGTGGGTTGGGTACATTAAAGATGGACACATAATTAAAGGGCAATTTCTCCCCTTTATTGAAAAATGACAATGAAAATTGCATCACGCCACACATCCAATGTCTCATGCTAATAAAACAATCCTCACTGGTTCATCTCCATCTATTGTGACAGATTTCTGTGAGATGACTCAAGTCGATGACTCTCCATCTTAGCGCTATGGTACCCTGGACCGTGATCGAGCTATTATACCTTGAAATAGATGCATCACACCCGAGACTTTGTTAGACATCTAGATGGTGATGGTTTGTGTAAGAGTTCATCACGCTCTGAATTCCCCCCGTGCCAGGTTTTTTGCGGGGGGATCAGAGCGCAGTGGGCAGCAGATTGTCGGACCTCCTAAGAAGAAGAGCTCCAATGAAGTGGTGGAGGATTTGTTCAAGGGAGCAAGGGAACACGGGGCTGTGCCGCTGGACCGGCCTGGAAGAGGCCCAGGGGAGTCCAGCAAAGCCAGGGTGAGGGGGAACGGAATTGGGATCGGTTGTTGCATCAGCGACTTTTTGTGTTTTGTAACATGTTTTTGAATGTCTCCTCTCACCATGAAGGCCTTCATTGGAGGAGGCTACAGGCTAGGCGCAGCTCCCGAGGAGGAGTCGGCCTATGTGGCCGGAGAGAGGCACGGCTCCAAGGGCCAGCAGGACGTGAGTACAGGTCCTGATGGGTCGTCTTTTTTTCACTCCTTGCTTTGTTTCTTGCATCATTGGTACTAGTCGAGCCCTGAAGGCGGATTTCATCCAATCGAGCAAAGGATCAGTCAACATAAAACGAAAAGGCTAAGAAGATGAAAACCTTTTTTCAGTTTTTATTATCTTTAGTTGTAGGGATCTGATGTGTGTGTGTGTGTGTGTGTGTTTTAGGTCCATGTGGTGCTGAAGCTCTGGAAGACCGGTTTCAGTCTGGATAATGGTGAGCTCAGAAACTACAGCGATCCAGGAAATGCTAACTTCCTTGAGGCAATCAGAAGGGGGTGAGAATCGTCTGTTAACTTTATTTAAAGAAATCAATTGATTATATCTGCATGAGGACACACACTGTCCATAATGTTCATATGTAAACTCCAGGCTCGGAGAGAATCTGGATGCATGTGACCGTGTTAAGTCATTGGGACAGAAAAGGGTGACCTGTATATAGTAAATAGTCTAGATTTTGAAAGTAGCCCTGGTAAATAGACATATAGACGCTGAGTGCGAAATCCCTCTTGTTCTCCTGCAGCGAGATTCCCCTGGAGCTGAGGCAGAGGTCTCGAGGGGGGCAGGTCAATCTAGACATGGAGGACCACAGGGACGAGGACTTCTCCAAACCCAGGATGGCGTTCAAGGCCTTTGGGGGCGAAGGACAGAAGTTGGGAAGGTGAGATCACTGAGGAGTGTTCAAACTGCTGAAATGGATGCACATTGGATATAAAAGTATCATCATTTTAAATTAAACTGTCCATAATCCCTTCTACTGGTCCCTGGTACTTGAGATGTGGTATTTTTGTAGAAGCATAAATATCAGCGAATTTAGTTAACATTGTGATCACTTTATTATCTCCATATTGCCCAACCTGAACCTCAGCTAACTGCCTCATTGTACTACAACCGCAGTTTGACCAAGTGGAATGTATTCTGAACTTTCCCATCTCCAGTGCCACCCCAGAGTTGGTTTCAGCCGCGGCAACATCTCAGCAGGACCAGGCCGCCATCGAGGCCGAAGCGAGCTCCTCCGTGACCCTCGACTCCTCCCAGCCTGTCACCAACATCCAGATCAGACTGGCTGATGGTGGCAGGCTCGTCCAAAGGTTCAACCACTCCCACAGGTGATCCATTGGCTCTTTCCAATTTGCAGTAGCACACAAACCGGGTTTCTGCATGCCGTGTAAATGTGTACTGACCCATCTGATTCCCCAGTTATTGAACCACTAAATGTTCAGGCAAACGTGTATTTTAATTGCAAATGCAAATAAATTTAATATGAAATGAAGAGGTCATCTCGGAGGACAGAAACACACACACACCTACGTGTACTGCTGGTCCAACACGACAGAAAGCAACTTATTGTAGTGCAGGTACAATCTGTTCCCAATTTTTCAGTTTGTGTCGAACCTCAAGCTCCTTCTGCGAGTCATAACTTCAAATCCGATGCAGCGTTTCCCCTCACCATCCCCTACAATATAATGTCTCTTTATTAAGCCCCGTGTTATGTATCTTATTCGTGTCTCTGCAACAAGTTTTTTTAAAAGTTCAACCTCAATTCTCCTGTTTTCAATTTAAATGTTATTCATTGCATGACCCATTTTCTCTTTTTGGTGTGTCTTGTTTTGTCCCACAGGGTGTCCGACGTGCGTCAGTTCTTGGTGGGGGCGCGGCCCGCCATGGCTGCCAGAGAGTTTGTTCTCATGACCACCTTCCCCAACAAGGAGCTGTCAGACGAGGGCCTGACCCTGGAGCAGGCCAACCTCCTCAACGCAGTCATCGTCCAGCGGCTAAACTGAGGGCTAGTGAGTGGGGGGGGGGGGTAACCCCTCTCCTCCTCCCCCTCCTCCTCCGCCTGGTGGTGTGGCTGAGTAACTGCAGCCCTGTGAAACCTGCTGCCCCTTCTGAGGGAGGAGAAAACACAGACTTATGTTTCAACTTCTGATTCCTTTTTTTTTTTTTCTAAAATGAATCACAACATTCTGCTCCCCGCGTTTAACCTCCAGCCCGCCGTGGTCTGTGACAGGCTGTTCCAGGGGGAAACTAAAAGTATGGTTGTTATGGGGACGGGGGGACAGCAGTATATGGTTGAACCCAATGAGCAGGTTAGCTGCAGAAATGCTTTTTTTCTGTGTTCCCCATCCTTCCGCTTCTATTAACCTTAAGTTGGCCCTTCAGCTTTGTTTACTATCAGTTGCAGGGGCCTCACCAGATCCACCGCCTGGCCGTCTCAATAGCACAAGCCAGACCCACACAGGGAATACTAGTCTTAATAAGTACACATTGATAATGTGCTTGAGGGCAAGTTTCCATCTCTCGCTGCGTATCTTCTATACTATATGAAGTGAGAGGTGTAAGAAAGCACGGGGGGGGGGGGGGTCTCCACAACCAATACCAGTAGCCTTACGCTCCTTCATTCAGCTCCATTACCAAACCTGTCCCTTTTGTTCAAATGAAGATGGAATTATTTTTTTAACTGCTTTTTTCTCCCTTTACAGCACCTCCCCTGTGTGACATGACAAACCGTTACACATAGCTTTATTGTCCAACCAATGGCTGAGCTAAAGAACAATTAGATTGTAGACACTGGTTTGTAGGAGTGGAAGTTGATTTCCATCGATGACGCTGACACCTTCTATGCATCCTGGGGGGGCGACACAGAAATAAGTTTGGACCTCTGGTGAAATAAATCCATTTTATGGTTTGATGTATAAAGAACTGATTGTGTTGGGTTTTTATTGTAGTATGTCCGCTTTCTGTATTGCTTTCTAACTGTCGAGGTCTGTCTGATTATATTGTAGTGCATAAAGGTGTGATTTTGCACATAACTCTCACAATCTAGGTTCATGAAGGTTTCAAACATCTTTGTCATTCACATGGCATGATGGTCAAACCATTTATTTATTTACTTGACTTAACTGTGGTCATCTGATGGTGACTCCTCGACTTTTGGAGCTCTCACCATTAAAAGGCAATGGCATTTATCCTTTATATCTTTTAATGTTACCAACTGCATCTCCTGCTGCTTTAGCACAGTGCTTTTGTGTCTGTGGCAGTATAAAGCTCAGACCACAGTGATTGATGGGTGACATAGCAGTTGTGTCAGCATCATTTTTTGTAATGTGAGGAACATTAACATAATTCATACTTAATTATAAATTAAATACCTCTACATTACATGGGAGTATAAGATGTTTTTTGCTAGAAGTGGATCTTTGAATACTGGTTATTTGTGGATTTTATCTTTCCTGTAAAGCTTATACTGACATTTGTGCTCAGTGCTGTAATCTACTCACGCCCACATGGGCAGTGCATGGTGTGCACTTAGAGCCAATTATCTGTTCTTGTGACAAAACACCCCCCAAAACGATTGAACTGCAATTGAGTGTTGTAACCGTAATGATGCTACATTAAAGTGGTTCCAATGGATTTTGGAAGCACTTGCTTTTGTTGCTGTTTCTACAGGGAGGATACTCTGTGAAAGGTGATTTATGTTGAAATGTTGAAACTTTAATAATTAAATTGATAAAAGGCTCCAATAGCACTCAAAATTCAAATGTCTCTAACTTTTAAACCTGTGCTGTGTTAATAGTTTTATTAACAGTTTAACGTTACACGATGAACACTGTGAGCAGCTCTTCTACTTCTGTTAAATGTCTTTGCTTCTTATTTGGGTGATTCGTGTTATTGTTGGTCTCCACTACGGCCGCCAGGGGGCCCGTTTAATGTACGCCACTCACCCAGGACAAGGTTTTATTTTGGAGGTCACGGGCGGAAGTGGCGTGCAATATGAGAGCGAGAGAGAGAGAGAGCGCGAGAGAGAGACAGACAGACAGACAGTGACTGCAGGAGGAGCGGGGACAGCGCAGGGACATCGCTCCACAACATATTGCTGAAATGGGAGTCGAAATCGAAACCATCACCCCTGGCGACGGTGAGAACGCCTCTGTGTTCGTTACTATTCTGCCATTTGCACTTTATTCTGTTACACTCCGCCTTCTTCTGACTTCCTCCACAGGAAGGACTTTCCCCAAAAAAGGACAGACGTGCGTGGTGCATTACGTCGGTGAGTTTTAAATAAACGCATGGACACAAGCTGCACGTTTCGCTGCTCCTGTCCTGTAATTAATACTCTGAAAGGCCGTGCAAGTGGGGTGACTGCTGTGGCAAACAGTGTCCCCACAGCCGCGTGCTCAGCCTGCAGTGTCACGGCAAAATGTCCACAACAACTGTACTATTGCGATACTGGTGCACTCTTAAATGTTAATTGTTGTGGAGCGCGAGACAAACCTTCGAGGCAGTGATTTATCAGTGGGGCAAAGAGGCACCGCAAGGAAATGTAACCCCTTCCCAGCGCGTGGGACCACTCCCGGGGACAGCGCGCTGGATTCTTCCCTGCGTTAAAATATAAATGTGCGCTCTCGTTCGTGGTGACCACTCAGCGGATAATAGTGTGTGTCTGGAGAATAATCAACATAGGAGCGGGACAGACAGACAGACACCAGACAGACAGCGGCGTCTTAAATCCCGTCTGATTTCCTTCCCCTTTCTGTCTTTGTTGGAGTTTCTGGGGGTCGGTGGTGTTTAGTTGAGCGGATTAAAAGCCGTCTGGCCAACTCACTGTGTCATTCCTATTCCTCTCTTCTCTCGGGACGCATAACTCTTGATAATGACACTGATTATTTGAGCAATTCCCCATCTTGTAGGACTGCATGCGCTGTAGATTTTTTTCTTCTTCTGTTGATTAACTGATCAATGACTCTCGCATAATTTCCCAACAGGCCTGCTCTGAGCAAAACGCTAACATACAGTTTAGAGTGTTAGAGCGGTAACATTGATGATAAGCACAAAACACAAAGTACACCTGAGGTCAGTATCGGACAAATGAACACGCTGGAATGACCGTGTGCAGAGGATCCCTAAAGTTCTCCTCAGGCAAGCATGGAAGCCAATTCAGGGTCTATTGGGATATTTCAGTCACATGGTGCTGTTCACAGTCCCAGGTCTAGCAGAGGGGTGGATCGCTGTTAAAAGAGAAACGAAGGAAACGCATACAGCATCTGCGACTAAATGGGATTCCAGATTGACTTTCCTTCCCACCTGGTGAAGACGGACACCACTCTCCCCGTAATACAAGCCTCTTTGCTTCCAAGAATGTGTAACAAGATCTGTTTTGGGCCTTTCACAGTGAAGTAGGTTTTATGAGATGCCTTTTTAGCGTTAGTCTGCATCATTTATGTTTTTGCATCACACAGAAACAGCAGGATATCCTCTCTGGGCGTCCTCCCTTCCTGTCACCCAACTCTGCCTTGAAACTCCAACCGTAACCGGATATTTCATTCCAGGCGGGCCCTTTTTAAATGCAGACGTCAACCTGAAGATAAAAACGTTGATTTACTGGGGATGGGGGGTATTTTTAAAGGCCGACGTAGTCGTCCTTCCTGCTTGTGCAGATAATTTAATTTGCAGACCATCTGCATGTGCAAGAAGACGAGAGGTTGCCCACTCCCGCCCACCTGAATGACAGGTTGGATCATCCCAGCCGCCCCCTGATGTGCTCAACAACGCAAGCGATGTCGCACCTTCACCCACACTACACACTCCCAACACACACACACACACACACACACACACACACACTGCCAAACCCGTCCCGGCTAATACCAGTGCGGGTGTAAAAAGTCTTGGAGGGTGCTATATTGCGCCTCGATGCCTGCGTTTTCCCCGACTGTCACACTTAAAACCCACCTTGCAGACAGCTGCGGCGGCTATTTCGGAAATCCTTGGACGCTTTCATTTGCGTTCTCAATATACACACATCGGGAGAAGATGGTCTTCTCTTTAATATAATGTTATATATAGAGTTCCTAGAGCCAGCATTTTTATGTGTATCTGCTCTGCTCATGTTGCAGGTTCTGTGATAGTGGCTAGATGTTTCCCTCACAATATGAGGTTGTGCATCGGCCTGAATCTCTCTGACTTTGCGTCCCTTTCTGCGTCCCTCTTATCCCACAGGCTCCCTGACGGACGGACGCAAGTTTGACTCATCCCGCGACCGGGACAAGCCTTTCAGGTTCAAGATCGGCAAGCAGGAAGTGATCCGAGGGTGGGAAGAGGGTGTTGTGCAGGTAGGCCGGAAAAAACTGAGCACCTACTGCACTTCGTAATTACCTCCTTAGCCTCAGTTTAAGCTTTGGCATGCAAGCTTCATAAATGATTCCGTCCGGTAACGTTGACATGTTCCATTGTATTTCATAAGTGCCATTGGAACAGAGCGATTCAATGTAGGAAATAGTTACTCAACAGCTTCAACAGTCACGATTCAGAGACAAAAAAAACAAGTGTGATGGGAAGAGAGAGAACACATTTAGCTGTTTATTCTTTTTCTGAGTCCCCCCCTCCCACCCCACCTATGTGTCCATGAACACAGCAAACGGTGGGTCAATACAGCAGGGCAACAGGGCTTTATCTCACACACTCATGCAGTGGCCCTTTAGCTTCATGGAAGTGTGGCTTCATCTTCTCTGCGTACTGTGTATATGGGTTAAAATACCTTTTTATTTCTTAGTAAGACATCTGCTTGAAAATGAATGTTGCAACATCAAATGTTCTGCAATAAAGGGTCATGGTGTAGACCAAGAAATGAGTAACCAAGCGAGATGTACCCCCGCCGTCCCTTTCACTGGGCCCCGTTCTTTATTCTCCAACCTGGAGCTCCAGACTGACTTTTGACTGCAATGGCTGTATTGTATGTTGCAGTCGAGCTATAGCAGGTGACCCGTGTTGTCTCTTTCTCTCTCCTCTGTTTGCGTTGCCCCTCGACCCTCCAGATGAGCGTTGGTCAAAGGGCCCAGCTTACCTGCACACCCGACTTTGCCTACGGAAACAAAGGCCACCCGGGTATCATCCCTCCCAACGCAACCCTCATCTTTGATGTTGAACTGCTGGGTTTGGAATGAAAACATTCAAGTCCTGTTTTCTTTTTGTCTGTAAGTATCCTGCTACAACCTACTTGTTCCTTGTTAGTGTGGGTTTTTTTTGCAATTGTTAGCGGCAGCTCACATTCTAACGTCAGCTAACATGCTAGTGCTAATTGCTATAGCTTACATTAGGTTTAATTTTTTTTCATTTTCTCTATTTAAATAAATCCCAATGTTATCATGCCCATGCAGAGGACATGGTGAGATGAATCGGCTAAAGTTACATTTGTATCTAACGGAAGTTCCTGGAATCCCAAAAATATACAGATAACGTTATGTTAAAGAAGGAAACCGAGAGTTACCTGGTTCACTAAGGCTAGCTATTTGCTTATTTGCTAAGTGGACAAAAAGTTTACACATTTTGTGCACTAATGTCTGATATAGGGTTAAACCCTTAAAAGAATTTAGTTATTTTTATTTAGAATCCCCATAATTAGAGCCTATTGTTTAAATAAAACCACAACGGACATATATAATAAAGGAGAAAAAATGCACGGTTTTACAAATATTTAAAAATCTGAAAGTATTTATATCCCTTCAAGAATTGTAATTTTGTAATTCAAAAAGTCAGAGAGAGAGAGAGAGAGAGAGAGAGAGAAGAAAAACATTGTCCTTCATACAGTAAACTGTACTAGCGCAAGTTAATTATTTCAAACAAACAGTTAGAGGTGGGCATTTTCACAGATGATCACTTTGGGCACGCTGTCACTTGTGCTCTGATCCTAAATGTTCCCTCTCGGTGTCTTCGCAGATGACTTCCTACCTGGATGATCTGGAGAGAAACTAGGAAAGTCTGCACTTGATTTTATACGAGGCTCCAGTTTATTGTTCCACTACTTATTTCATCAAACTAAGGACAGTTTGTGTTATTTTGTCTCTGTGACTGAGTGAAAATATAATTTCCATCATATCCTTCCTCCCTATGAAACATGGCCCACGACCTTACAAAACCCTGTGTCTTGAATACTATTTTGCGCTTTAAGTTTCTTTAATTTTATCCCCCAATGTTGGCCGTGCATGGTTACGCCGACAAGTACAAAGCACCAATGAACCTCTAGAGAGGACATTCACCTGCCTCAAGTCTACATGCGCTACTGTCATACTGTCAGAGAGCTGGCGCTTTGTCGTATTACAGGAATGAAAAGAAATGTACAATCATTTATATCCCTGTCCCGCAGAAAACCAGAAACAATTTAATTGACACCTTTCTGTTTGAGAGGGATGAGGCGTAGTGTTGAGTTAAGTAGCTTCCTGTGTTAAAGTGCATGTCATGGGAGGTGGTGCAACACTGAAAAGGAAGTGCCACCTTTCCCTCTAGTGCTGTTTATGGTCCAATGGAAACCCTAGCAGCATGTACATGTGGAAAGCTTTGCAAACAATTTGTTTTGATGTTCTCCTTATCTCGCTGTGTCTTTAAACCCCATTTAAAGCTGTCAACAGGTCAAACTGTGCAACGACGGGATTTTGATGCACATCAATTGGATTTCTTTTTTTCTTCCTGATTAAAAAAAGTAAATAAATAGGAAATACTTGAAATTCGACAATGGGGGGTTGAGGAGACAATGAAATGGTGACCTCCCCTTGTGTCACAAATTTTCAGATGCGTACTTTCTATCTCTGAGAATCCACAATGTTGATGTTTAACACATATGACAATAGACATTGTGCCCAGTGTCAGTGATGTAACATAAAGTCAAATATTATGACACATGGCCCAGTGGTTTTATATCTCAAATAAATGGTTTTAAATGGAGTTTAATAAAGGAATATGCTGGCCTGGCTGTCAGTTATTGAGCACTGTAACATTGGCCAAGCTGCCCCCCCGCCTCTGTACTGTGTAGTTATTTGCTGGTTACTGTATGCCGAAAACCAATGGTGGCGTGCAGCAACGAAGCCTGACTGTATTTGCTCACTTGAGTCTTTAACATGTAAATATTTTATTAGCAGATTCAAGGCATCAGACCGCAGCTTGGTATTGGGTTCAACCTCCAAATTATTGGCTCACTACTTCCCAATTCTGTTAATATTCTTTAATTCCATTTTACTATGTATTGATATTGTCTTGTATAAGAATGTAAGGTTATTTTTTTTTTCCCAATCCTATGTCTACATCATTTTAATGCATAGATGCATGTGATATTCCTAATTAAGACTAAAAAATCAGCATATTTCTTTGTTATTATTTTTTCTTTGAGTGCAAAGCCTTTTCTACCAACTTGGTAAAGTATCTAAGTTCCTATTCCTCTGCTAAAGACATCTGCTGCTGTGCCGACTCAAAGTGCCTCCAGAAGCCCAGTCACCCTCCTTGTGTTTTGCTCCACAAGACTCAGCACGTCCTTGGCAACAACTATCTTCAAATTGAAATACACATTTCTTTGTGTTTTACAAAACAAAGTCAATTCATTGCTGTTTTTTTTCTTTTAGCAAACTGGAAGTCTGTATTACTTGTAATGGGCTCCAATTTCACATATGCAGGTCAGTTTACTATAATGGGGTTTGGCTAACAAGAATGGGAAAAGTAATGTCTTCTGGCTCTGAAAGAGCTTTTCCAAGTCTCAGAAAATAACACGCATATATAAAAAATATGTCCTTAGTTTCCAGTCAAAGGTTTTGACAACATTTTTCATTGAGTAGAATTAGAAAACGTGTGGCATTGAACTTCAGTGAAGTTCGAAAACTTCAGTGAAGTTCAATAGTGAATCTCTGGAGTAAACCTTTCAAATGAAACTAACTCGTTTTAAATAAATAACGTAATCCCAAAACGTCAGTACAGAGGAACAATTATATTATTTAAAAAAGCCACACTTTAGGCTGTATGATTTCCATTGTGGAAAAATACAGATCACAAAAATTGGTAGTTCTAAATTAGAAAAATACAGTGAAACACTATTCACGTGGAGCAAGTTTTTATCATAAGGGCGTTGTAAATATTTGGTTGGGCTGAGGTATTCCGTGTACGTCGTAGAATAACAATACGTTTCCAGTAAGACACGGTCAAAGTGCGTGTGAGCTGTGGGGAAGGGGCGTGGCTTACGACGTCAACATTGATTGACGTGGTTTGGACCAGGAAGCCAGCAGTGACATCACGTTCCAGAATTCCCCTCGACCACGACGAAGGAGCCCAGGAGCGAGATAGAAACAAAAACCCCAAAACATAGAGGTTTGCTGCTGTTCGAGATTCCGAAGTTGTTGTTTGTGCTAATTTTAGACGCAAGAAACACAAGGTGAGACTTTTTTCTGACCCGTTGTTCCGAACCTCCCATCGCGGTAACGGTTTCGTTTACCTAACAAGCTAACGATGCTGCTAACGTTAGCATTTCGCTTCCTTGCTGCCTATGTCGGAACAAAGACACTATGCTTAGCGACTTCGCTAAAGGTTGGTCGTTTTGGCTTCTTTGCCATGTCTCTCAATTCGAAAGTCAACTAGAGGGACGAGCTTCTCGAAATGTCTGTCTCCACAAACCCATTGGTTTGATTCTGGATGCCTGTGAGGCACCTTGGCGTCCGCGTCGATTTGCTACGTCCGTTTTTGTCCCATTACCACCTGATCGAGACGCAGAACCGGCTGCCAGCTCCAACCCCACACGATACTTTAGCCTCGACATCACAATATTAAGCAAACACCTATTTTGAGATGTGCCGAAGTCGGCGAAACCCTGCGTCGTATTTATGCCCCTGTGCGATTTCAGCGTTAATACAGTAACTTAACGTTAGCTGAAGAATGTGGCCCTTTGAGGAGGGGGGGTCAGTTCCCAGCAGTGCGGCCATCTGTGTTGTTTATACCGCTGTCCGTCCTCCTCCCCCCATGTCTCCATCCCCGCCTTGTCAATAGACCGGATTAAGCTGCCAAGGAACCCGCATTCTTGTATCTAACCAATTCGTTCGGGCTCACTGCGGTTCCTCTCTTTCCTTTCCAGTTTTCACCGAAGCTTTTCATGCGATCGCTGCATACTTTGGGGCCCGCACGCAATGAGCTCAGCGTCGATGGGGATACACTCGTGACATAGTCCCCAAGGTTTTAAACGTAGGGAAATGTCCTTTTTTATGTCCCAGAGAGTCACATGTCCGCTCCATTTGAACCGCTGCGGAAGAGACTTAAGGATTAGTTTGGCATTGCGAGAGCTGCCCAAGCTCATTCTCACACACACAGTACCAGTCAACATTATGGAAAAACACGTTCCCAATGAATTGAATAAGTAAAAGTCTGCAAACTTTCGACGGGTGCTGTATACCTCCAGCAAGCTCGTCCAAATAAGGAGGGATGTAAAAAGAGTCAACACGCTACAAACAGCTCTAAAGTAAACACTAGAAGGTATTAAAGTGATGTGTCTGCTGCACAATGGGGCTCTTGTTTGTGAGGACTGAGAATAACAGAGTAGAGGAGTAGCTGGGAGAAGGGCAGTGATGTGATTGTGGTCAGAATCTTTTTCTTACTTTAGGGACCCAAGCTTCTTATTCCACTGGCTGTGGTGGTAATGAATGGAGAAACGCATATTCTACCACTGTGTGCTCATGGCATATCACTGTGAGGTCATATTTCGGGTGTGTTGCTCTCTAAAACCTTTCATTGGGCTTTTTTCCGCTGTCTGGTTATTTTTAGCTTTTTTTACAGTCAGTGTATGTGCTCTTTGTGAAACTCATATGTGACTAATGGCAATCAATACAAAGAGAAGTGAGTCATCCTTTTACCTGACATGCTCTTTCTAATTGCTGACTCTCCGTCATTAGGTATTTGGCTTTTGTATTCTGACAGGAGGCTTCTTTTTATTGTCCTGTCATCACTTTTATTTCCCTTCTCTTGAGTAAGAGTTCACATGTCTTGTGAGTGTGAGTCAGCAACGCACCGTATTAGTGTTGCAAAGGAAATGTCATTTTATTACATTGGATTGGTATTTAAGCTAATAATTACTTTATTAAGCGTGTTATGTATCAGGCATGACATAACCTACCGTTTGTTCCATTATTTGTTTATTTATTCAGTCACAGCCCAGGACCACATTACGATATGTTAAAATACCTTTCATGCAGTGCGGTCCAAAGTCCAAATAACTTTATTGGGCATTTGTACAGAGTACAAACTTGGAATGAATATCTCTGACTCGTTTAAATAAGATCTACAAAGATCAGGGGGGCAGTAATATTGGTTATAAGTAGAAAATACCACATATTACGTAAAAAGATGACGGTAGGTCGAGATCTGTGCTCAGTGTTATAATATACCTCTGAGTTAAGATATTGGAATCTGAAATTGAATCAAACAGAGGATGCTGATATTTTAATGTGTCCAACTCTGAGGACTCGTATCTTTCGCATTAAGAACAAATAAAATCTGTTGCTTTAGATCAGGGGTCTTCAACTAAAATGTGAAGAGGTCCAGTTAGAGAAAATCTCTAGAAGCAAAGGTTCACAAGATGATAATGCGTTCTCCTCCTCACGTGGAGGAGCTCATTGCGCCTCATAATGGCGTTTCAACGGGTTCTGAGCATATGAGACGCTGTTTTAGTGCTGCAGTGGGAAGTATGAACAGAAACCAGACCGTCCATTATGGATTAAATGCTCTACTTTCGCTGTCCATTTGTTCCTCATTTACGTTTAAATCACAACAGTCTCTTTTAAGCTTTTGGTCCGTGTCCAGATCCAAACTCTACCTTCTTTTTTCTCAATGGCTATAGTTACCGGGGCACAGCTACAAGTGCATACTCTGCATTCTCATGTGTGGTTTGTGCTACCACATCCTCTGCCTCTGCTTGATCTGAGGCTTTAGCTCTTGTTTTTCATCTGCCAGTCACAATATGAAAGGCTGAAAGGTGCATAAGGCTCCAGAGTTGGCCCATAGCAAACCTTTCCCATTACAGTGAGACATTTCAGTCAATGTTGACCTATAATAGAGCTTTTCAAGGTGAATGATCACATTGAGGAAATGTGATGTTATTATCCCTGTGCCGGTGTGGTGAGGCTGGATCGCTTTCTCACGGTCCTCTACTCACAACTCTTTGTTTTCCCCATAGGATGTCCCTGTATCCATCCCTCGAGGACCTCAAGGTCGACAAGGTTATAAAGGTAAGTGCAAGGGTGACTCAATGTCGACGGAGACAACTACCTGGTAATAACCACCTCGCTAGTGTATAGCCTACCTAATCACATTTCTATGGCATGATGAAGGAAGCTTCCATAAATTCCTGTTCAGTAAGAAAATGTGATTCTATACTGAAGCAATATAGCACATGTAAAAAAACATTAGTTAGGGGTTGAAAATATACACAGATTTCTCGAAACCAAAACATTTGAGAGGATGACTACAATTAAATGCACACAGCACCGTTTTTTACTCTTGAGTATTTAGTTAAACCGTCTCAAGGAGTATCATGGCCTCTGAAAACAGTTGCATAATGTTTCCTGTGGCTCGGATTTCTAAAATTTCAACCATAAAGCCGACTGGTGACATAGTGTTTGAAAGAGTGGAACATTTAGGAGGCAGGGCCTAATAAAATGAAGTAGCATTATGAAAAATGTGAGATCGGGTTTTTTTATGCTTGATCTGTGTTAGAGACCAAAGGTCTGCATGTCTCAAGACTAGGGTTGGGTATTGTTTGAAATTGAGCGATTCCGATTCCTGGTTTCGATTCCGGTTCCCAGCGATCCTCGATTCCGATTCTTTCAAGAGGCAGGGTCAAAAAAGTTTAAGTTTAAGATATTTTAAATGAGCTAGCTAACCAAGGGTCTTTCTGAAGGAAATAGTCTGACCTTCTCCATCAATGTTAATTATTTTTATTAACTTTACTATGAATTTCTAACAGGGCTGTTTTCAACTACAATATAAATATCAAACTATGAACTTGAATATTGTATAAACATTATAAATTATGAATATATTTTAACAGGGGTACACTTTCCTCCAGAGAGCTTTATTTTTGAAACCTCACAAAAACACATTTACACGTGAGTGTATGATACTGCAGGTACTTAAACGTTACCTTGCTCCCACTGATGGACGAACCCTTGGAATCAGAGGAGGAGGCAGCGCGTCAAACACGGGCACACAGAGGGGGGGGGGGCGCGCAACTCTCCCAACCTCAAATCAGGGACACTTTAGCTGACGGGGGGCTGCTGGCGGTCGACGCGGGGAGTGCTGGCACAATCTTTTTTTTCTTTGCAGCGCCAGCCTCACTGCTCATTTTAACAGATAGGACAGCTCCGCTCGGGCCACCCGGCACCCGCGCGCACACGCTGGTCTGATGCGTCACAAATTCACAACAACCGGGAGTTTTTTGCCGAGTTTTCGGTTTGTTTCGAGAAGTGTAACCACACTTTGGACCGCCGACGCACGCTATACATGTTTGATCACGCTGTTACGCCAACACTTCCGGTGGACGCTTCTTCGTTGGTGTTCAGCGGTTTCTATTTCCGGTCGGCGCCGGCGGACTGAGAATCGAATTTTCAACTTTTGAACGATACCGGGTAAATCGCAAGGCTAGTTCCGATTCCAATCGATTCTCGATTCTCGATACCCAACCCTACTCAAGACAAAAGGTCTGTGCTGCTTGACTTTGTCCAACTTTGTTAGATTAATTAAATGAGCTAGATTCCTATTTAAAATTGAAGAATTATTTAATTGCTTTCAATCTCTGGTAAATTGTTGTGAAGCATTCCAGCAATCAACGGATCAAATTACCAATATTTGTATTGCTTGGGCCAAAAGTAAAGTGTTCATTTTGAATTGCAATGAGGTACACTATACTGAAATATGCTTTAAAGCACTCCTTCAAGGTTTAAAACTTGTTTTAAGGGATGCACATTTTTAATGAGCATTAACGTTTCCTTAACAACCCTTTAATTATTTTGTTTCCTCATTTGTGTTCCACTGCCATTGATCCGGTGTTCATCTTTCCACGTCCAAGTGCACTTCCAGTTGACAGGTGTGTCTGATTACTTTCTAGGCCCAGGCTCAGTATGCCCAGACTGCCGCCTCCATGCCAGCCATCACCGAGGGAACCTACCAGCCTCAACTCGCCACCGCTGGCATGCCAGGGTCAAGTGAGTCTCGCATATGAAAAACTTGAGACTACGTTATCCCTCCACGGCGTTACTGAATTCAAACATCTCTCATCTACTCTCTTATTAGCAACAACTACACCTTTCACTTGTCAATCTGTCTCTTGCTTCTGTTGCTGGGCATTTGTTGATGTCTGTGGTTCTGAGCCTGTGCCATTAATTGGAGAAGAACAGCTCTGTAGTATTAGCAATGGGACGAGTGGAGTGATGGGAGGAGTTGAGGGGTCTTTGGACAATAGCAGTAGTGAATGGATCTCCCACAGCGGCTATGATATCTCTTTCCCCTCTGTGTTCGTGACCTTCTTTCTCTCTCATTCAAGTCTGGTCATTGAATATTTGAAAGTAGACATGAGTTTTGAGATGGAAGAAAAGAAAGTGGGTAAAAGATGGATAAGGGGCCCTGTTAGACCGAACCCAACTCGTGTACTCCTTTTGGCTCACTTCTCCCCCATTTTCCATTGTCTCACTCAGCTGGTTCCTCTTTTCCTTTAGATGCAAAGTCCCGTGGGCTTTTGGTCTTTTGTTTTTACCTCAGCAGAGCGAGCTATGAGTCACCATGGAGACTGGCTCTGGCAGTTGTGCTGGGACAGGGGCATGATGGGAGAAGGAGAGGAGGGGGAGAAGTTGGTTTGAAAAGAGAAGAACAGGAGGGAGGGCAGTGAGCTAGAGGAAAGATGGGAGGAGAAATGGAGCGAGAGGGAGGTGGAAAGGGACCATTACTCTACATCGCATCTTTAAATCACCTTGTCATCACCCAGAGGACCACCATGCAAATTACTTGGATCTGAGCACTGTGCCTCAATGGGCCAGCAATACACTTTGGCATGGAAGAACATTTGCGCCACTATGATAAAGAAAAAAAAGGTCCATTAAGTCATTATAATGAAATACTATATGTCATAATTATGACATAGTATTTCATAATTATGAGAAATATTTAATAGGCGTATACATCAAAGCAACAAAAGCAGGACGATGACATAAAGCTTTGCAGATCAAAATGGATGCAATCACTGAAAACAACTTTCTCTCTCTCTCCTCCATCCTCTCTCTCTCTTTCTGTGGGTGGGTGTGTAATGTGTGTGTGTATACACACCATGTCTAGAGCTGTCACTCTCTATAGTGAGTGATTTCTCACTGTACAGAGGGAGTCCTTGGGTGTGATTGTGGTAAAAGGGACTGACTCAAACCATGTTGACTTTTGAGTTGACTTCACCCGGTACACTCATTACTTATTCATTGTTGAAACATAAAATAAATACAAAATAGTGATACATGTGTTGACTTGGCATCTCTGAGCTACTTCCTGGTACTTCCATGTCGCAGCTTATGCATTACGTAATTATGCCTTGGAGAGACTGGACTAGTCTTGTTTATATTTTCACATACAGATGTACAGTATGTGATGGTACCTTGGAGGAAATAATTACTCGATGCCTTGCTGATGTTGTAGTTTTCCCCACTGACAAAGAAATTAAGTTTTTAATTGTAATGATTGGATTATTCAAACGTGGAGATATCAAAACAATGCATTAAATCAAATCATATACAAGTTAAACATTTTCGCTGTGGTGCTCCCGTGCCAGGCCATGTCGCTTTTGCATATCTCACAATCTGACATGTCAATCCTCCAGAATTTCAAAGGCCCTCCCGAAAATCTCCCGGACCGACCTTTCTCCCGATTTTCACCCGAACAACAATATTGCTGCACCACCCGTCACTGGGCGCGCTGTTTCAGACCGAACAATAATAAAGGTTACACCTTAAAATCAAGCCCGGCGATTAGAACGGAAAAAGATGAGACTGGCGCTGCAAAGAAAACCGCTAGCATAACCCCCCCCCCGTTGCCCGCTAGCACCCGCACCCCCCATTTCAGTGTGAAATAGAGGATTTAGGTCGCATTGGTTTCTCTTCCTCCGCCATGTTTCAGAACAGTATTACGGGTCTCTCCGATGGTCTTTCCTCTACCTCAGCGCTGTTCTTTTTTATTTTTCTTAGCAACGCTCTGCTGGGCGGAGCTGTTTTTCTTCTCTGTTCTGCTGCGCGAGCGCTCAACTTTTTTTTCTCAGCTCTGCGCGGCGCGCGCAACTTTCTTTTAATACTCAAACATAATAGTCGCGCGACACAACGAATCGATAATGAAATTCGTTGCCAACGCTTTTAATAATCGATTTTAATCGATTTGTTGTTGCAGCCCTATATATATATATATATACACACATTATTTAGTGTGTGTGTGTGTGTGTGTGTGTGTGTGTGTGTGTGTGTGTGTGTGTGTGTGTGTGTGTGTGTGTGTGTGTGTGTGTGTGTGTGTGTGTGTGTGTGTGTGTGTGTGTGTGTGTGTGTGTGTGTGTGTGTTCTACTAGCACTCTTTTGCATCTCCGCAGTCAGACCCCTTCTGTTACATACGTGTACACACACACACATACTTGCAGATAGCTGCGGGTAGCTGGCCTCCTCCACACTGATAGCGGTGGGGGGCGTACTGACCACAGCACACTAGCACACAAGTAGAGAGCATTCAGCAGACAGTCCACGGAAGTATGTTATGCAAACATGGGTTATACTGTGGTTCATGCTCGCCCCATTCACTTAAATAGAAGTGTCAGCAAGAAGTCTGGCACCAATGCAACATCTAACACTTCGCAATGACTGAAAGAGTGTTCCTTCTCTTCTAAAGTTTAATCCTAATCATGTTTTTGTTGTTGCCGTGGTGGGCTTTACAGGACCGACTTTACAAGACCAACTTGTTTGATGTGGTGTGACTTAACAAATATTGACCCACCCATTCTCCTCCACCTCTCTCCATTCTCAAAGGCCTGTACCCGGACCTTGGGGAGCTTGGAGAGTACATGGGCCTGGCCCTCAACAGCGAGGAGGTCCAGAGGAACCTGGCCTTGTTGCCTGTGGCTGACAATGTAAGTGTGTTTGTCAATGCAAGCATCGGATAGGTGAAAGCAAGGTTCATGAAGCCTCTCTTGAAACAGCCACAGTTGATAGAGAACCTGTTTTCAGTGGGTGAAACGGGCTGTATATCAGTATTCTATTTCTGTTGATCCACACTACTGAGTGACTCACCGAGGCCTGGAGCAGAGTGTGTGTGGGTGTGAGCTCTTCACTCCCCTCCATTTGCGTGTCTGTGCTCGCGAATGTCAAAGTTCTCACAGTCAGCAGCGATCCGCGCTTGTTCTCTGCCATTCGCCGATATCCTCCTGTTACATTACTCTTGTTTTGAAAGTCTTCATCGTTGGTTCAGAGCATATAATGAGAAAGTTTCCCAAAGCATGCTTAAAGCCTTCCTGATCCCGTTCACTGGTGGAGGAAAAGATTAAATAAAATCCTCCGACGTTCTATGCTGCATTGTTAGAAGTAAAGTGAGCGTGGCCTAGACTGCCCGCAGATGTCGCAATATACACGTATAACTCATGCACTTATTGAATGTCGCTTTGGATAAAAGTGTCAGCTAAATGACATGTAATATAAAATGCAAACCATTGGGAACCCTTTGAAACCCACCACCACTTAGAAAAAGTAAATCCAGCAGTTATGATTGTGAGCACTTCATCAGGAAAAAAAAATACCATCTCAGAGATTAAAACTACACATTCATTTTTACAATATGATAAGTACAGATTTGTGAGCATAATCTATACAGGTGGTAAACTAGCAATCTAACAGCAGATCTGTGACATAACAGAGAGACGGACTGACAGAGAGGAGGGAAAACAATTGCGTCAATAACTATCTCAAGTCATCTGTTTACGTCTGTGCATGAGTCAGCCACACAGGCAGGCAAGCAAAGGCTAGCCACAAAGGCTAGCTAGCAAGCTAAAAACATTACCCATCTTTTCTGGCTGTTTTAGTCACTTGTCGGCAGTTTGTCCCCCCCATTCATTCCAATGGAGCTTTTTGGCTTGGTTTTGGGGGATTTTTGGGAAAACCAGTAATTTCTCTTAGAAAAGTGATTCCCGATGGGTCCCGACACTCGATAAAGTGTGCAAACTTGTGTACAGAAGGAGAATAAGGCAAATAATACACACGTGAGAAAACCGGGAGTTTGACTGTGCTTCACACACTCAATAATCTCAAGGTCAATTTGAATGCAACGCACCTCGTTAATCCTTTGTTTCTCACCCAACTTAATTTTTTCCTCTTGTTCTCTCCCAATGCACCTCTTATACTTTCTACCCCCCTCCCCGCAGCAAGTGGCGGTGCCCTCCCTTTCAGGTGTGGGTGGGATGGTGCGGCCCGTGACGGGGGCGGATGTGGGCATCAGAAGGGCAGAGATCCGCCCCGGGCTGCGGGAGATCATCCTCTGCAAGGACCAGGACGGGAAGGTGGGACTCCGCCTCAGGTCCATCGACAACGTGAGTCAGAATCCCATTAAGTCTTGGCACCTGTTCTCGCTTTAATTATCCCACACCCCCATGACCACATACCTGGGACCTCTGCTTCTCTTCAGCACAAGATCTGTGTCAAACTCTGCTTCCCTTTGGACACACATTCAGCGTTGAGCCTGTTTGGCTCTACTTAGAGCAACGGGAGTTGTTGTTATTTATAAAGGCATTTAATTATTAGAATCTATTTTTTAACATCCCACACAGATAGGGCTATGGTGGTGCATAGAGTAGAGAAGGTGTGTTGGGAACCGCAAGGTTGGTGGTTTGAATCCTGGCTGCCCCATACGCCATGTCCAAGTGTCCCTGAGCAAGACACCCAACAAAAATATAAGTTGCTTTGGATAAAAGCGTCAGCTAAATGACATGTAATTTAGTTGCTCCAATGTCAATTGATGAAAAAAATGTCTGCACCAAAGAATATATGTGAAGTTATTCATTCAATTTATGTTGCCGTACTGTCCAATGTTGAGGAGATGATGGTTAAATTCCACAGTTGGGTTTTTGTAAATAAATGAACGCAAAGATGAAACAAAACATAAATGTAGTTAATCAATTCCTCTGGGCAATGATGATAATAATAAAACAGTATTTGGCTCAAAAGTTAAGGAGCTAACGTCTACTTTAACACTGTTAAATCACCTGAAAACATTACACGATCATTTTTATCTATAGTTTTTCCAGATAGTTAGCTAAAAACTGTCAGGTTAGGAGACAGTGACGTTATATCGTTCATAGTTTAAGGTTAAACAGTTTATTCATTATTTAGATATTATATATCATTTTCAATGGCAATAAAAAAAAAAACACATTCTGTTGTCAATTGTCCTGTGCTTTTTTTCCAAAAAACCCCGAACGAAACCAATCCCTCATCACCTGGGAGGTCTTTTCTCTCATTAGGAACATTCCATCTCCTCCCTCCCTGCTGTGTCCTTGCCTTCCTTCCTCTGTTTTGTCTCCGCTTGTCTCAGCCTGTCTTTTTATCTATTCCCTGGATTGATTTTGGATGTTTTATCTTTTTCCCCTCTCAGGGAGTGTTTGTCCAGCTGGTGCAGGCCAACTCCCCTGCGGCCCTGGCCGGGATGCGCTTTGGGGACCAGGTCCTTCAGATCAACGGGCAGAACTGTGCTGGCTTGAGCGTGGACAAGGCCCACAAGGCTTTGAAGGCTGCTGCAGAGACCCGCATTGAGCTTGTGGTCAGGGACAGGTGAGGTTTACCCACTCTGCTGTAACGTAGCGTTTCAAATGGAAGATCAAAGGTTTGGCTCCCTCTGCTGGCTGCTCTATCACTCGCACTCTGCTGTTCAGATCACCCGTTTGTTTTTTGTTTTTATGTAATGTTTCATGTTTTTTCTTGACTATAGTGAATGATTGAGATATTATTCCTTTTCAGTATACTAAGGTGTATACCAGTTGATCGCTAACCTGTGTGTGTGTGTCTCTAGGCCATATCAGCGCACCGTCACCATGCACAAAGACAGCTCAGGACATGTTGGCTTCATCTACAAGTCTGGAAAAATCACCTCACTGGTCAAGGATGCCTCTGCCGCCCGCAATGGCCTGCTGACCGATCATTTCATTTGTGAAATCAACGGACAAAACGTTATTGGACTGAAGGTCAGACACCTGCCTCTATATGCATCTCCTTTTATCATATAGTCTGGTCCCCGGATATAAAGTGCTCACAAGGATCTAATCTGTTCTTTAGGACAGAATGAGCCTTATAGAAACAGGAACAAATGCAGAACATGTGTGCCTTCTCTAGAATGTTTAGCGTTGGGGGGGGCTGCTTGCTTACCTTTAGTGTAATGCAGGAACATTCATGAGTTAGTAAGTAAATGCAGCATTCACCAGCTCCCAAATACAATGTGAGGTTAAAAGGTGATTCATTTAAATCATTGTGCTTTGTTTGCTTTCTCCCTCCGTGTTATAACTGGTAGGCGTGTAGTGCTATGTGACGAAGGCTCTAAATGTAATCCTTCAACTTCAATCAGTCCCAATCAAAAACAATTATGCAGAATTTCATCACTTTAAAGAACTCTAGATTTCAACCTGATATGAAAGAATGTATAAATGTATGTTATGCTTTTACATTTCTTCAGAGCCAAACTTTAAAAATTCTGGAGAAAGTACCTGACACTTTTTGCCCAGGTTGTATGCCTGATGCATTAACACCACTAAGATCCTCTATGATAAAAAAAAAAAATCAATGTCCCTATTGATGCATAAGCGTTACCAGACCTACAATGTGCTGGGAATTGATTAGGTCTTCACATGTCACTGTTGTGTGTGAAAATCCCAGGATTCTCAGATCAAGGACATTCTGACCACCTCTCCGGCCGCCATGACCATCACCATCATGCCCAAGTTCATCTATGAACACATGGTTAAGAGGTAACTAGCTTCTTGTTGGCTCAAATGTCCTTTTGTGTTCACTACTATTGGTGCTGTGAGTAACGAGTTTCACCATCAAGTGGACAAGAAATACAAAGCAACAATTCATCATTTTAGTCCTTGGAACAGAGAAAAAGGTTTAAAGCAACTCATCTTTCTTATTGAGGAAGACTGCTGCGGTTGTGTTCCATCAATTTACATCCTGTGATTAGTTTTGACAATGATAGGATCTGATGATTACTATAAGTGTGTGAAAACATCATGGTTTTCTTTCTACTGTGTTATTATGAATATGACTTGTTGCTTTAAGATGAAAACGCCAGTGAGGGCTTACGGATGTGATGTTTTCTTCTTCTTCAGGATGTCGAGCGGTCTCCTGCGCTCCGCCATGGATCACTCCGTCCCAGAGGTGTAAATACTGGCACTGTGGACCGTCAGGATGTCTACAATACAGATCTCTCTTTTCTCCTCTCATATCTTTTTCTCTTGCTCTCTTCCTGTCTTCACACCAGACTGCCTCCTGCATCACAATCATTGCCGTTGTTATTTCTCACCCTCATGCTTAACCTTTCAAGGCCTTTTTTCCTATTAGTCTTTTTCTTTTGTACATCACCTTCATCTCTGTTGTACATCATCTATTACATTATCTACCTTAACCTTTTAGTCATTTTCATATTTTGTTTTGTATTTGAGATCTAGGACAGTTTTTTTTTTTTTTTTGTAAAGCCACGCACGTTATAATGAGTCCAGAGCTTCCTCCTCATTTTGTGGAGACCAATCCGTGGCCCGTGACGTTTCATCTGGTCAGAATGCTGTAAAGCCAATGGTCCGTCATCAGAGCCCTACATGTAGATTACAGCTGTGCTCCCAGTCCCTACACTTGGCCCCTGTGTGTGTGTGTGTGTGTGTGTGTGTGTGTGTGTGTGTGTGTGTGTGTGTGTGTGTGTGTGTGTGTGTGTGTGTGTGTGTGTGTGTGTGTGTGTGTGTGTGTGTGTGTGTGTGTGTGTGTGAGAGAGAGCAAATAATCTGAATCAAAGACTCCAGTGTCATTTTAACTTGGCCAGAAAAACTAACACGTTTTAAGTCTTGCTTTTAGTTTATACCATATGTTGGTATATAAATTAGTGTTGATCCTGCCATTGAGATTAGGTTATTTTTGTACTTGTGAATAGAGATCCTTCAAACGTGCAGGTGGGAGTTACAACGTAGCTGTACCCACCTTGACCACTTCCTCGATCTGCAGCCAAACGTCACGCTGCGGCTCTGATGTGGGGTTTGTAGGTGCACATGCCGGGGGAAAAGTGGAGGGAGAAAAGAGACAGCGGGAGCTGGTTGTTGCGTCACGCAGCTGGGACTTAGACCTGTCCCACAAACACTAACGGCTATTAGACTGAAATGCACAAGTCAGCCAGGACACAGTGGGCAGATGTTATTGGCGAGCTGGAGGTCAGTTGAAAGGCGTTTGTTGCATGTGTCGTGTGAGTTTGTGGTGTTTGTTTGGACGGGGTCCGTGCTGGGCGGACACACTAAGTGCACTTTCCATTACCTTTTTAAAAGGTTGTCTTTCCTGTATTGGTGAAGTTCAACAGCTTTTTATTTTTTTTATTGTGTTTGTGGTGCCTCATATTGATGAGAACTCCTTAAATAAACTCATTTGTTGACCATAGGAAACTGCTGAAATTTGATGCTGAAAATCCTGCGCTCAAAGGAAGGCGTTTAAATTCCACTAAATTGGGTTTAGTCGTTGGTCCTGCTACGTGTTGCTGGAAGACGTTTCTGTATTATTCCTCCCTTGATTGATGAGCACAATGAGACTGAGCAGAGCTCGCAGTTGTGAATTTCTACTTGTTATATAAAGTTTCTCCTTTTAATGCTGTTCATGTTTGGATGCATGTATTCCTTTAATTTTCTAGGTATGCAATCTGAAAAAACATCACTGTCATTCTGTAAGGAAATCTAAAAGTTTATATACGGCTGTAACCAAGATAATAATGTAAAACAAATAAACAGTCTTTCTGTTCACATTAGCTCGGTGGTCTCTGCACTCATTGTCATGCTAACATGTTCCCAACAATTAGTGTGTGATTGTAGGAAAATGCAACAAATAATGTACACTGTCAAGCAAACAAACAACATCCAGAGACAGGATTCAGACACACATGAAGACAACATAAACTTTTCCACCATGCTGTTTAATATAAGGGCTTTTGGTCTCTCTTTATACAGTGGTGGGAGGGTCAATGGAGAAGTGGCCCATTAACGTCTTTAACTACACACTATTGCCATTAAAGTAGTTAACATTACGTTATCTTGTAGATATCAATGATGTCAGCTAAATCCCTATACAAGGCATTTAAATGCCCTTAATGGTATGTTAAATTATGTGGTACAACCTCTGCATACATTATTAATCATTACATACGCTATGAAACACATAGACAGAGAATAAAGCATAAATGGACATACACATACCCAAGAAAGCAACATATTCAGCATCTTATGTGTTTGACGTTTTACAAAGTATACAATCAATCAGTCACACACAGTGCACACTGGCGCATCCCTTACTGTGAATTATGGGACAGAAATAGAAAAGCCGGTGCGGTACAGCGGCGTTGCTGCAGAGAGCCCCCGAGACACCGGCCTCTTGGCGGTAATAAACAACAAGGGAAGAATGTGAGGGACTTTGTCCTTTGGGAAAGGAATGAGGCCTTTTAAGACCCCAGCAAACATTAAACATACTAAAGCACAGGTTTAATTGAATGCCATTGCCAGGCTTAGATCTGGTTGTATTAACGCAAAAACAAATTATGATACGCCATTTACGCAAAAATAACGCCTTACAGATTTAGTGTTTGGACGACTTTAAAATGTGTGTTACCTCATGTAGTACATTTTGTATGCATTAACACAACTAAAGTGTATATAAGTCTTGTCGTGTGGTAACAAAATGAACATAACATGCAGACTGCCGTGCATGGGGGCGACTATATGGGGTTAGAATGATGCTGTATTGCTGAAGCATGTATTCCTTAACCTGAACCACTTAATACAGCATTCCTTTCCCCCATCCTTTCCTCAATCCTTTCCTTTCCTCCATCCTCCGCGTGTTAGTCACAATCGACGGCATGTAATGAGCAGCAGAGTCTTACAGACTAACATCAAAGTACAATTACGATACACTGAAATAATGGTTCACATGCTTTGCAACATTTCATATTACAAAACATTGAAATGGAGAGGAGGCTTCCCACATTCTCATTCCTGTCCCTTACAGGCTCATATGGCTTTTAGTAAATAGTTTTAGTCTCCCAATCCACTCAAGCCGAGTGGCTCATAGAGTCAGACGACGCACAAGTTGTGCTGATGAGAGTGATGTTGAGGTGACGGAGGAGACGGAGAGTGGGTCTCTAAGGCATTCTTTCTTTTCATAGATCTCTACCGCTTATGTGGATCCCTCAGGTCGATGGAGTGGAATCAAACACAGGCTTTTCCTGGATTCATAATCTGGTGAAATGTAAAGAGCTGAGATCAATAGCTCGTATTGTTAGAAAGTCGACTGCTTTACAGTATTCACAGAAAAAAATGACGTGTATTTTAATGGAATTTTTAAGGATCTATCTAAAAAAGCAGCCTTAACTTTGCCTCACACATTATCAAACTGAATTGACACTGCAGAACAATCAGAACTCAGTAGACACACAACACTCTGAATGCACATACAATCTGCTTAAAACGTATAAAGTGAACAATAGTGCAAAATATGTCAACAAAATATAAAAAAACAAATTATAAAAGATCCATGCTGCTTATTTCATCACCAAATAACTAAACAACTCATTTGGTTTCAGACAAGATTTAGCTGGTTGCATCAGTAATTTCTCAATCCATATTTGGCTCATGAGTGGCTATCAGAATATATTTCACTTTACAGTAGCAGGCCGCTTATTTGCCCTTATTACACATAAAAATAAACATTTACAGATCCGCAAACAGAAGATATTTTCCGCCAGGTTCCTCTTTGGTCAATGACCCAGATCCTAAACGCGATTACAACCTATGACTCTTATTGAATTGTCCACAAACATGTAGTACGCCTTGAATAGAAATGCTTTGCGGAATGATCTTTTAAACAAATAAAGTTGATTTATTCGCAGTGACTCACCAACTTTTGTACAGCAGACTTAAAATACATACTACAAGAGTGACGGTTCAACTACACCAACAAGAGCTTTTAGTTAGCATAAATATACAGCACATAGCACAGACTCAGCACAACGCACGGCGTTCCCATCGACAGCGTGTCAGACTGAGCCGCTGACAGTTTGTCGAATTGAAGAGCTTTCTTACTTGGCTTGAGAGGAATAAAAGATCAAGTTCAGTTGAGTTTGTTTGAAATGTAGCAAGAGAGCAAAAAGTTTGCCCAAAACGTCCCAACTATCCCACGAACGGTTGAGAGAAGCCATACAGCACAGACGTTATGAAAGACGTACCTCTTGGTCTGGAAAGTGAAACCAACAAGGAAAGACCTTGGACGTTCATTCTCTATAATAGCCACCAGGGGGCGACACCTCTAGTGGCGAAAAGACGCTTGGATGTAGAGAAAATGACCCGACTTCTACTTTTATTAATTACCTTAGCAACCATAAGTTTATGGTCTCAAACGCTAGTTTCAAGTCTTCTTCAATGCAGTGCAATGTCATTTTTATGAATTATGTTCACATGATTTGGGGATTGGCTACCTTGTGATAAAACAAAATGGTGTACCACAAACCAACAGGTGATGCCAATCATACTCACACGTGGTAGAAAAACACCAAAGACATGGCGCACACATTCATTTTCCACCGGAGGTCAACTAATGCCTCAAAAAAACGAACTATACCAAAACGAACTGCGTTTTTGACCATTTTGCTTGGAGCTGTGATCCTGGGCTCAATGCAAAAGAACAGCCTGTCGAATCAATCTTTAAAGAACGGAATAATAGAGAGCAAAATCAAGAGGTTGTCAGATGTAGGAAATGTTTTTCTATCAAAGAATGACAACCACCAGCTGATGTGCCAGGACACTCCATTATCAAAGACTATTGGCTGTGGTTGAAGTAATTCGCTTTTTTCTTGCCTGATCTGCAGTGAAGTTCAGTTTTATTTCTCTACCAGCACAAGCTCAGATAAAATAATTGTTTTGGGAAATGCACTTTTTTACCTTCTTGCCACAAAAAAAACAACTCATTACCTCTCAAATAGTCCAAGCACCCAAATGGTTTTTAAATTTTTTGTTTTAATTATACAGGTGAGATATGGCATGTTCATTGAGGTGTTGATTGGCGGTATAAACCGTATATATGAGGCTTTGAGTCTTCATACTAAGCTAAACTAATCTTGTGCCAGCTCCAGCTCCAAACAAGTTACATTTTAGAACAGATGTTTTGACCGTAGCCATGCGGGAACTCAAAAAGTCAAGAATCTGTTCCTGAAACCAGATTTTCTGGATTGTATTTCATGTCTCACCAGTCTATGAAACATCACAGCTCTGTCCTTTCTTAAATGGCAGGGCTATTTTAGTTCTCCAGGGAGCAGTTTTGTGTTTAAAATCTCTGCACAGTGCCTGCCTGGCACAATCAGAAACAACCTAACTGTGTCTGGCTTACCAGCACGACTGATCTGTCCTCCAAAAACTAACAGTGTTGTTTTTGCGTACGGTTCTTGGCAGCCTTGCTTCAGTGCGTTCTACCTTTGGAATCAACCTGAGTTCTGTGTCTACATCATTGTTTCTTGGTAAGAGATAAAGTCTGTGTTTTTTCACAAATCCGAATTAGGGTGGATCATCCCTTGGTGCAGGTTAGTGTGCAGAGTACAGCTCATGCACTGCAGACGACGAGGCCATTTGGTTAGAGAGAGACACATTCTAATACATATACATACCATATTTTGTGTACTCACTCATCAAGATCATTAGGACATGCCAGAATAGAGACAGCCTCTAGGGTGACAAATCTAATTAACCAATTCCCTGCATTTTAAAAAGAAAACATTCAGTGTGAAACATCCTAGCATAGACCATTCATTTCAACCAGCTCATTCAGTTTTACACAAGTCCGTAGTGTTGCAGACATCTATGTAGCAAGAGCAAAGACCAGTGTGTGAGAGACAATAGAGGACCAAACAGGACAGACTTCATCAGCCAGAGGTCTTGGTCATGAATACACATTTGTTGTTCCTGATGCTCCCCTCAGGTATTAACCTTGATGAGGAATACAGGACAGGAGGTTTCTTCTTTGTTCCTTTCCCACTACAGGTATCTTCCAAACAGCTAGGACCCAGACGTCTTCTTAATAACTCCTGTTATATCTGCGATCCGCCCAGGTCTCCCCCGCCTGCAGGGTAATGCCTCAACCCACCACCCCTGCGAAGAGAGTGCAGTGCCACAGTGCAACAGCCGCGCAGCAGCGACCCTAAATGATACATGGGCTGTCCACTACGGACCGGACCGCGGCAGAGCCAGGCCACTGTTGGCACTACAGGAATGGCCACTGCCAGCAGATCAACCAGGAAGTGACGACTCCAGTAACTTTTCTCAATTGTCCCAGAGCTTGACGGATCTCCCGCCTCTGCCGTGGCGCCCCCTGTGGCACCATGTTCTTTAGTTCCATCTTCATCCTCGTCATCATCATCTAACTCCACTATAGTGACACCAGCTATCTCCTCATAAGAAGAAGATTTCCTGGGTTGCGAGGTGTGGGGCTGTTCTACATCTGTTGATGACCCTTGGGGACTTGGATTAATTTCTTCTGTCTCTACCTTGGTTGATCCAGCTGCTAAGCCAACTTCTTGCAGCCTGTCTTCAACACCAATGTCTTCCAGTGTTGTCTCGCCCTGTGTGCCTTCTCCACAGCAACTTCCAAAAGTAACCTCACCAAACGTCCCTGCAGATGTCTCTGTTAAATCGCACAGCTTATCTGATTTTACCTCCTCCACTGCATCCTGAACTTCAACCTCTTTTCCTACCTCTGAGCCCATTTGTGTCGTATACCCTTCTTCTGCCGGACTGATCACTGCTGTATCCTCCTGTCGCACGGTTGCTGCAGATTCCTTCCCCCTCTTCTCATTCACCAGCTTGTCCCTTTTTTCTACTCCCTCTTCGGCCCTGCACAGAGGACCTTCCATGGAACACGCCATCGTAGCAGACCGTGGTAATTGAGGGACCAGTGGGGTGTTGGAGGCCGGGATTGGCTCTGTGGCTGTGCTCATCATCGTTGCTGTGGTTATTGAAGCTGTGGTGGTAAGGGAGTCCAGCTCCTCCTCCCCCTCATCAGATATCCACGTGGAGGTGGGGCTACAGGCCTGGGAACGGAAAGTGCGTTGCTCCGCGATGGTATCCAGATCAGAGGGGTAGCCTGCCGCTGCAGGGACGGGGCAGCTTTCAGTTTGAATGCCTGTCTCCCGCAGGGAGTGCAGGTAGAGGTGGTGGTGTGACAGGCAAGGATGGCTCATACAACCCACTCCACCAAGACCGCAGTGATTTGGTGGCAGCCGATCACCTGTGTACAGTTTCTCACATGTGGCGGAGTGTGGCATAGTGTGGGCCACAGAGTGGGACAGATTGCGAGGAAAAGAGCGAGGTAAGGTATGGGAAAAGGTATGCGGCAAAACATGGGGTACAGAGTTGGGAAGAGAGTGGGGAAGAGTTTGGGGCAAAGATTGTGGAAGAGAGTGGGGCAAAGATTGAGAAAAGGTTTTTGCGTAGGAGTTGAGTAAAGAAGCTGTTTCCTCAGAGAGGAAGGCAGCCTCTAACAGCAGGTCGGCCTGGCTGGGGACGCTGCTATCCCCACAGCACACAAAACCACTATCCTGGGTGCCTTCACCTGAAAGACAAGGAAAGTCCGGTGCATTTCCGTTCCTGTCCGCAAGCGCCTGATCGCTCAGCTTCGTGTAGGTGGAGCTCCGGGTCAGAGAATGGGCTGGGCTACCGTCGCAGGAGCAAGACCCCCTCCCTCCTACTGCCGGTTTGGGTATTCCTCCTGGACTTTCCCCTGATACCGATGCTGGTGCCGAACCACCAACACGGGTCCAACAGCCAGGTATGGATTCCCCCTCCTTGGCTAATCCAGCCTGTGCTAGCTCCATGCTAAGCAAAAGATTCTCAAGCTTGTGGTTCTGAGCGTTGATGTCCTGAAAGTACCTCTGGACCCCTTCATCACCACTGAGCCCCCCTGCATCACTGAGAGAAGCCCGAACAGTGTCCACAGCCTGTTTGAGCTGCTGGATCTCCTGGCGCGCCTCCTTCAGGGCCAGTTGAGCCTCTACCCGGTGACATTCCTCCTCAACCCAGTCCTCCTGCATCCTGTATAGCTGCCCTCTCAACTCATCTATTTCCGTGTCCCTAAGAGGGTACAAAAGGGTAAAAACAAAACAAAAAGGACAATCAACATTTGGGGTTAAGATTAGAGCCTAATACAAAGAACATGTTTGGCAACTTAAGAACTGGCTTTGGCCAATGTCGATTGCTAGCTCTATATCTCACCTGTCTTGAAGGGTGTTGATGGTTTCCTTTAGCCTGGCCCGCAGGTGTCGGATACAAACCTCTTTCTGCTGCAGGGGTGTGAGGTACTGCTCTGGTGGAGGCGGCCGGATACCATGGTTGTCTGTACACGAGTACTTTTGATGACGTCTAGGAGACGTAATAAAAAGATGTATCTTGAGTTCTATAGAACTCATAGATCTAACTCTATAGAACTTGAAAGTCAAACTGAGCAAAACTCGGTTTCCACAAATATTTAGCCCCAGGAACTACTTTCAAAGTACTAAAAGGTCCCTTCAGCTCATTGTTTGCGTTACCACTACCACTACTCAAAAGAACAATGAAGATTAGGCAATTAAGTTGTTTTTTGATGCCTCACCCTTTGTTGGGGCTGCAGTCGCTGCCTTTACAAGAGCCTGAGTTGCTGCTGCTGCTGAGTGATGTGTTGCCATGGGGATCTCTGTTACTGGGTGTGGCTGGTGTCCGCCTGTTCCAAATTAAGAGGACAAATGCTTGGCGTTAACGCCCTAAAACCAGACCTCAGACATCGAGGTAAGACATTAAATGATGTTAGCTGTGGGGCAAAACCATCGCAACATCAAAATGTTGGGTCAAAAAATATGCAAAATGCAGGCCCACTGACATGCCAATACAACACCAAAATGCACTTGTACGCAGAAACACACTACCACTACAGAAGACAAATTCCAAAGTTAACAGACAAAATGTGTTGCTTAGAAACAAGGACACATCGTCACATGACCACTGACAGGGATGTTTTTAACAAAGAAAATGTGCTGTGCAAAAATGAAAATCCAACTACATAGAAATTAGAAACTCAGAGATATAACAAGAACCATTCCTTAAAAATGGTAGCCGCCTCTAAAGAGTATGAAAAAAATACAGGAGAAAGGACCGCTTGGACATGATGCTGTTGAAACACAATTATTGTAACGTGAGACATTCGTCATTCCCGTGCTTTAGAAAGCCACATTATGAGGAGATAAGAGGGGCTCAGGACAAACCGAGCACGGGGGGTCGAGGGAGAGTTTGTCGAACGGCTGTGGCGATCCGGAGACTTGGTAGAAGCGTATCCCTTGGTCGGCGACTTGGTCGATGCATAGCCTTTGGTCGGGCGCATTGAGACCATATAGCCTGTCTCCATAGGGACGTAGTCTAGCTCTATGAACCTGCAGTAGTCAAACCTGACCAGGCAGAGATAACAGGATGTTACATTACAGAGGAAAGCAGACTACTACGTCAGAGTGATACGATGTGCATGCTCCCCGTGTAGGCTCTCTGTTGCGGTGAGGAGAAGCGCTCTGGCATATGGCGTGGCTAAGGGTTCACCCAGGTCATTCAGACGTTGAGGTGCGGGCATTTGCAAAACATCAACAAGCACTCAAACACTCATGGGTCCCAAGAGGAAGCTCTCTAAAAGCTTTACAAAATACAGACAGATTGCTCTTCTTTAATCGTTTAGGCTGCTCTCTAGTGCTCTCTTTGGCTTTTTGATGTTTCAATCAAACTATGTGAAGCCAAAAGACCTTTTACTGGCAAAGAATCCATCCTAAAAAAATAAATATATGTAAAATGTGAAATGCTCTGATAAGAGAAGCAGGGAAGCAGTAGCAGCAGCGTTAGCATTCATTTATAAGAGCGTTTCACGGCAAGCTTTCACACAAATGTGACGACATATGACAGACCTCATTGGGTAGACATCATAGACATAATCATAAATTCAACCTCTAACACATCCGATACACTTTATGTGGTCAGTTCATTCGTCGAAATATTGTGGAATTTAGCCCGCTCTGAAATGAAAAGGACCAACCCCGGACAATCAAGAACCCATGTTGCCATGGATATTTAATAATAACTGCTTAATTGCAATTTTTTTTCACATCTAAAGTGCTGCACTGGTCAGAAGTGCCAAAAGAGGCATTATATGCGAGGTACAGGTGCTAGTGGAAAAGAGGCTGTTGGATGTAATGTTAACAGCAGCCACAGAAAATAAAGGAGTATCACGGTAAAGTTAATCAGGAACAGGAGGGTTGATCTGTGATGGGCAACTTCTATCAAAGCGTTCTGAGGTCAAAATATATGAAATTTCATTTTCATTGATTTCCTGTTACACATCATGAATGTTATAACGACCTGTTTCTTTGAATGTTGCCCATTCACTGGCCTCCAAGGAAGGGGGAGGCGAAAAAAGCGACCAGCCACAAGGGGATTTTCACACAGGACCCGATAAATCAAATCCAAAATATGAACTTTCTGTGTCTTTATAGTTCCACATGCTGGAAAGTTCACCATGCAGTAGCCATATTTGACACATTCCCACTATGGTGTGGAATTCTCACTTCATTGATGAAACATTTGCATCTACAATTAACTCTCTCGATGTTCCAGCAAGCGTAAACGTGTCCTGTGTGATACCATAAGGGAGGATGCCAGATATTGACTATTTGGTAGTTCTTTAAATATCAATATGTGACAAAAGCAAGGACAGAACCGGCAAAGAAAAGCAGCTGAAGCGGACCGAAGACACAGTGCTGCGGGTCTGACAGTGAATGGCGTCCTTCTGCCGGGACGGACCTTGTGTCTGGCCTGTGGGGTGTGGGTGGCGGTTGTGGAGAGCCGTAGGAGCCGAGCCAACTCAGGTGTTGGTAAGTGTGAGGGGGTGCAGACATAATCCATAATGCTGTGGCTTTGTCTCCCGTTAGAGACAGAGACTTGGCTCAAGACTCTGAAATCATTTTAGATCACACCAGCTCTCATTTCTTTTGGTTTGAAAACCACGACGCACATTCTCATTTCCAGCAACGCCGAAGTAGCCAACTCTCCGCTGTGGACCCCCTTTTAACCAACAGGGTGCTGTGGATTGTGCGGATGTGGTAAACCGGTGATCACGTTATGCTTCCAAAGCACGTGAGCCGTTTCTGCCGTGCGCGTAGCCTTTAAACAAGGCTTCGTCGATCCCAGTATACCCAGTGCAAGTGGACCTAGTGAGCGTACACATGCTGGCGGTGCCTTCGTGGGCACACACACCGGTGCATCAGGGTTTCCCTTGGTGGTGTGACAACAACGACACAAACACACAGTTTGTGCTTTTTGCTGTTCTTGATGGTAACTTCTAGGCACCGAGAGCTCTAGTTCGGATCTCTGTGCAATTTCCAAACTGTGACAATGAGATACAGGTAGCATAAATGTTTCCTGTGTGATGGCTCTGGGTTTACGATGCATGCCGGAGCAGCAGCTACTGAGCATGCTCTCTGAGACTGTAACTGAAGTGTGTCTCACGCGGGGGGCGCGGGCACAGGAATGGCCCCCGCCGCCGCTGGGGCAGCCGTCCCCGACCCAGACGCCGGCTTTGGCACCGGGATGGGCGAGGACGCCAGTATTTGTTGCAACCGGCGTTTGGGCTGCAAGGCCTTCAGAGGGTTGAATCTGAGGAAAAGACGAGAGAGAGGAGGACACCACAGCGACAGAATGAACTGTCTGTAGCTAAGTCTGCATTAACGTTGTATGCATTATGTAGAAAACATACATTCTTTACACAACTTTAGTGCAGAATTTCCATTGCAAAGTGAAAACAATTGGACTGAGGCTCCATGCCTTGTGGTGTTAACCTGTGAAGAATAAAAACAGGAAACGGAGGTCCTGGGGCTGTAGGAGAAAACATCAACATACTGAAAAACACCAGGTTGCAGTGACCTGGCGTTTCACTTCAGTGTTCAATGATACCACAGCTCCCCAATCATGAGGACAAGAGCTACATCTAAAAAGATGACTTTTCTTTTGATATAATATACTATAATAACGTTTTTGACAAGATAACTTTTCTACTTTTTTTACTTTTTTTCCATCATATAATACTATGACATTTTGATGTCAATTTCGATACACTCCCCTGATTTTCTTATTAATTAATCCAGCATATTAAAATATGACTTTATTTCAACATACCAAAACTATTATACCATAGGAATACTATACTCTGACTTTTTAATGTTCTTTTTCTAAATACTATAGGCTACTATGTTTCTTTTCTTAAATGTAATATGACTACATCTAATTTTCTTTTTACATATAAAACAGTTCTTTTCATGAGTTTTATCAATATACTATGACTTCAACCTATAAACCTTTTTCTTACCTAATTTTATGAACTTTCATTTCCTTTTTCAACATACTATGATATAATTTTGCTTTTTTCAATATACCATACTAAGATTATTTAATGGATATTTTGACATGACATTTTTATGATTTTTTATTTAATACTATATTTGACTTCATGACATGACTATTGGTTCAGCATAATATACTATGACTTTTTCATGACACACTGAACTACAATATTGACTGACTTTAAACATTTTTTTTAACCTGCTACACTCATTATAGTCATAGTTTTTCTATAAAGTTTAGATGTTTCTGATTTGTCTAAACTTACTATACACTGACTTTTATATGAATCATTATTCTATGATTTAAAAGTCCATTATCATACTATATATCATGACCTTTTTGACATACTATACAATGGCTTTGTGTAACATGGCTTTGTTCCATGTGTGGTGCTGAAGCTTTAGACTTTCCATTTGACCAGAACTGAACTGAAGTTATTTTTTTACAACTGCGCAACACAAAGTTAGTTCTTGTAAATATTTTTCTGCCAATCTTTAGAAGATGATTCATTAATCATTGATCAACCCTTCACACCTGGATGAGTGGTGATGAGTGGGTTTAAAGGTCTCAAAACAGCAGGTTTCAAATGGGGGAAAGCTGTACTCAGGAAGTGATCAGTTCAGAAATAATTAGGCCCCACACATACATCCAGAGAGCAAACACAGTATGTATTTACTCACAAAGGTATACTTCAAATATGCTAAAAAGTTATGTCCAAAGGTTTCATTGGGTAATATGACCAAGAGCAACAGAAAAAAAAACAAATCAACACTCAAAGGCTTCTGAAAGAAAAACCAAATGGAAAAAAAGCTGTTGAAAATAGATTTGGTTTGGGCCACTTCCTGAGCTTTATGTGTCAGACCGACACTTCAAACACGGCAAAATGCATATTTGCAGAATGCATTTATATGAAATAATCTCAAAAGTAAAATACAAAACTACAAATAGATCAAAAAGCAAAGGGATAGTGATAGTATACCATACAAAGGCTGTTTAAGTGGGGATCCCTTTTCAGGAAGAACGAATGTTTATTTTCCTGGAAAACATGATTGTGAATTTTTATGAATTGAAGACAAAGTGTTAAAGACATCATCACGTGTATTGACATGTCAAACCTTTAGAGTTAAGACCATCAATTCATGTTTACGGAGTTAATAAATGAAGTGAGAAGTTGGGTCATTTTTTAAAACTTCTACGTCTCTTTGCAAGTTGGAGGCTTTTCAGGTAGGAGCCATCTTCAATTTTTTTGAGGTAAGAAACACCATCATACTGTGAGAAGCTTGAACAACACACGACCGGCTCCTCACAAGCTGCATTATGCCATCTCTGGCATGACAAAACAAGGAGCAGGTCTTTATTGGCCACCTACCGGCGAGAGCCCAACGCAGACCTCCGATTGGCTGGAGCAGGTGCAGACATGGGGCCACACAATCTTTAGCCTCCTCTGTTCACACTTTGTCCCTTCGTCCTTCAGTACCACACTGTGTGCCTGGAGGGAAACACAGACACACACACACACACACACACACACATATACAGAAATTAGAGGATGAGTTTTGCTGACTGCCTCTCAGTGGCTCTGGATTCCTCAGAAGCACGCAGGACGGTTCTGCTGACTCAAGCTGACACAGAGGCGGGACATCAGGGTTCAGCAGCCAATCACCTGGCAGGCATATGGGACACCAAACCATCATCAATGCTCATCTGTCTCCTCTCAGGTCAAATACCAGTGAGAGTGGCAGGAATGAGCAATGGGGTCATGCTAAATTTCTTCATATGTGTGACTTTATGTGAGAGTACACACACACACACACACACACACTGTCGGAATGCAAGGAGACAAACATTGAATCATTGTCAACAAAGCTCACCCTGCCATTATGTTGCTGAAAGGGTGGTGGAAATGTGTTCCAGTGGGTGTGCAAGATAAAGAGTGGGAGACAGAGACAGAAGGAAGAGAGAAGGATCATCTGCATCAATAATAAATCACACACAACTCAGTGAGGTGTGTGTGTGTGTGTGTGAATGCAAGGCACCTGCTGTAAGTCACCTTCCTGCTGTGTCTGCTCTCCCACTACGGCCAATGAACCAGCAAAGGTGAATTAATGGGACTAAAGTCTGATGTTCTCTTCTCTCTTCTTCTAACAAGATGCCCTTGATGAATGACCCTATGTTCATAGTTTGTACTTAAGCGGGCCTTTTGCCTCTAATATGCATTGGAAACAAACACACAGAGATCAGACAGGTAGGAGCTACACATTCTGGATATTTTAAATCCAGAGCAAACAGGTCGAATCCCACCAAATCCTATCCAGTTAATGACTTTTATCAGTTCTATGAGTCGTCAATCAGCGTAAATGGTCTGTAATAAGGGTTATGTGACAAAGTAGGTCAATAGTGAATCAAAGAGAAGATGAAACAGGGTCGATCCTGATACAGTAAACACAAGAGTTTGAAAAAAGCCTTTCAAAAAGTCCGGCTCAGTACAGCTGTGCTATTGAATTCCATCCCCATCAGAGCACTGTACTCTACACATTTATGCCGAGCAAGGCCACATGCTCTCCAGCTCTGGTGGCTGCCAGAACCGATGAAACCACATCCAGAGCACATCATTCAGGATTTATTAAGTCAGGCCTGTTATGCAACACCTCTCCCAGCCCGCTGCGTGTCTGTGCTGACACGAAGGGAACGCAGAGGTAGAGGAAAGAGGGAAATAGGGAAAATAGGGTTCACAGTTCAGCAGCCGAGCTGACACAGCAGTTTCTCTTAGGAAAGGCAGTAGGGTCTGTGCGCTCTGTGATGAAACGACCTTGACTAATGCCTGAAACATGTTTGAATGTGTAAAAGGGGCCATGATGCAGACTGTGGTAGTGAAGCTTCCTCCATCAACTTGACCTCATAGAAATACATTAAATGACCACTACAAGTGATTTATGGACGGAGAGAGGATGATGGAAGTGAGGGGGAGGTGGGTGAGTCAAACAAACACGGCTCTTTCAACCACAAGACCAGTGCTGATGTTCAGAAAGGCTATTTTGGTGTTATTTTCATATTTTGTCCATTTAGATGCTGTTATTCACTTTTCCTGCTCACAGTAGGACGACAAGATCCAAAGTAAAAGACTACTTCAAATGTAAACAGCAATTTAGATTCCTTGCTATAAAGAACAATTTTTATCTGTTTGAGGTTTATTATGAGTCACATGGTCTATTGTTCTATTGGAACTATGCTTTAACCACTCGTGAGCAACAAACTAGATAAAACATGAATGCTTCATGTTATATTTGATTTGATTACATTAATGTTTAAGTTGAGATCTACAAGAAACTTTTTATGTTCTACTGTGTAAAGGAAAACTGCTAAAAGCATCTTATTTGTTTAAGTGATTTGCAAACCAAAAGTTATTGCACTTTTGTTCATACAGGAGTACTAAATAAAATTGTGCACACACTTTCGAATTCATTGTTGAAATATGTTTTGTTGAAAAACATCAGTGTGTTCTTACTGCTTTAAAAGAGTCATTTTAAACACTTTTGCAAAAATATAAATAATATAATTAAGTTTTCTTTTGACGTGGTGTTTTTTCCTTGTTTCTGTGTTTTAGGCAACTGTAATCCAATTTCAGTTTCTGACTGTGCTCTGCATTTCAACTCTATTTTCTTTATCATTATCAAAAACTTAATTATCTCTTCAGAATCATTGTACTATACAAGAAGATCTTTTAATTATCTATAAACTGCAAGTAGTGGCATCCAACCTGTGTTCCTGTATTATGCAGAAGTTTAGCTCGTTCAACTGGAACTGCAAGCTCATAGAAATTCTTTTCTTGTGTAGCAAACTCCATGAATTGAGAATGTTCATTTGAGGTAAATAATACACAGTGGGCTGAACCAAGCACTACATATCTCCAAGGCAGACGAGGTGATGATAACTCATTCTCTCGTCTCTACGTGCTGCACAATCAACAGCTTATATTACGTTAACAAATACCCACAAATCTGCAAAAACAAGGTGAGGGGAATAGTAGACTGTTATTAACGTTGTTGTCTCCTTTGGTAAAATCAATGTTTTGTGAGCAGTTTAGATTAAATTTGATGCGAGTTGATCACCTTGTTTGTTAGCGGTTGCCAGGTTTTGTCCCTGTCGTCCACAGTAAGACACACAGGACTCTGTTTCATTTCACACATCAAGGTCGCTAAGTTAAAATGTTTCATTTAAAAATGATCAATGATCATCAATTACTACAAACTTGATCCTAGGATCTAAGACATTATGTTTGCTCCATTGTTTATGTTAGTAACTGAAGTGAAGAACTTTTAACTATGGGGCATAATCACACTCTTACTGCAGTTTAGCTTAGCTTAGATCCAGCAGAGCACAGCAGTAAAAGTACCGCACAGCTTACGTCAATCAACATCAAAAACACGGTTTAAGCTTGAACTTCCATTATTAACTAGGCGGTCTGGATTTTGATGGTAATTTGTTTGACGATAGCTGTCTCTGATTCTCACACTATGGTCTCACTGGATTTGAACAACACTTAGCCCTCATTTGGCTGTGCATGTGAGAAAAATTATTTTATTAAATGAGGTCAAGTGCTCAAAATATCTGTCATTAGTGGGCCAAGCAGCATCAATTAAAATCATGCCAGGGTGCTGTGGCCTAAGTGATCATGCTAATCGTCTGTGAGAAGTAATGTTTTAAGAGGCCCGCAAAGAACATCGGGAAGCACAGAAAATCAATATTAACAATCCCTTTAAAAGAAGAACTGAGAACTGAGATCCATCAGGCTCTATTCCAGAGGATGCTGCAGTGATGGACTGCGACTATTATAGAATCAACCAAAGACTACAAGGCCTTATAAGTGTCAGCTCATGGTTTTAATATACAGTGTGAAGCCATCCATGCGGTAGCTCCACTGCAAGTGATTCAGGGTGTTCAGATGTCACGAGAGGCTCGGGGCAGGGCACACTGTGGGAACGACGACAGTCAATCACAGGGCTGACACATAGACCCTTTTCACACTAGAACACCAGACAGTGCTCATGTTTTCATGTCACGTTCAAAGCCACAAGAAAAACTGGGATAGTAAATAAGAGAAAGCAGCAAATGGTTTCCTACATATAATAAGTTGTGATTTCGGTTCAGTGAGAAAGGGACATTAGAGACAGACACCTGTTCACACTCTTATGTGGATATACCGGAGAACCTGGAGCAAATGCACAAAGGCACGGGGGGAAGCCTGCAAACTCCACAAGGCAAAACCACTTGCACGGAAGTGGATTGGCTGTTCAATATGGGAAAGTTAAAGGAATGTTAGTTTGTGCTGATGGTCAGGTTGCACCTGACATGCAGCCCCTGCATGAGTGTGAATAAGTGAATGATGACATGTAGCGTTTTAAGTGCTTTGAATGGCTGGAAGTCCAAGTAAGTCCATTTCATTTACTACGTGCGCTGCACGCAAAATAAGTGAAAAATGCAGGAGAATTTGGAGACCGAAATAAACGTTAGCATATATTTTGTTTGAATTATATCATGAGGAAAAGGAGGCAGAATCTGATATTTTTCTCGCTAGGGGCGCATCTGAACAAACAACAACATGCGAAAGTCATTGGCATGTCCCCATGGCAACGGTCCGTGGCCCCTAGTGTGGAACGTGAGCAGGAGGAGTGCTGCCACTGGCGGAAGGAGCAGGATGGAGGAGACTGCTGCTGGCAAGATGGCCATGCTGCGAAGGACAAAAGTGACATGGACTAAAGGACAGTAAACCACAGCGAGCTCTGTCCCTCTGGGTCGAGGCCTGTTGTGTTTCTGCTCACCACACTGAGACCACCAGACACTGTGCAGACGTATACATAAATACAGGTTTGTGTGCATGGGAGGACCAAGGGAGTGATGACTCCACACCACAAGCCAACATGATTACAAAAAGAGGGAGAAACACAAAAAACAGAGTGAATAAAGCATTGTTTCTGTCACTTAAATAACCAAACTCAGACTGACACTACAACCATTCGTTAATCCAACAAACAGCCGCATACAGCCTCCAGGAAATTAGTACTAAGCCGTTAATATTTCAGTAATGAAGCGTTGAAGCCTACAAACTGTTCCTCTGCTGTCTGTCACGCGGGATCCGCGTTCTTCAGCTAAATAACATGTAATGTTCTTGGAAACCAGAAATGCTGCAAGGTCAAACTGCAGCGCCGGGAAAACTCGTCACGACTTCCCCGCCTGCAGACACGGACCGTGTCACTTTACTTTGGGCTTAGGACCCGCACGGCCGTGGGAGGAGGCGCCCTCTGGGTCGCAGATCGACGCATTTGTCGGGGTGTTCACCCGCATGTTAAGACAGTCCCACCGGTGGACTGCGTGGATGTGTCGCCCCTGATAGAAGGCCGTGGGGGAGTTGTCACAAGACGCGTAAACATCTGCCGGAGCGCACTGCGCAGCATCCCCCCCCCCCCCACACACACACATCAGCTGCGCCAAAACAAAAACACACACAGCAGAGAACAGCTGGCGCCCTCGCGGACTATTTTCTGCAGCGAAACGACACCCTCCATGTCTCCCTCCAGGTCTCCTCCTCACATCCCCTCAATTTGTGTCATGTTTACTTTCTATCTCCTTGGATGGAAACGTCTCCACTCTGCAGGCGCATCCTCCGCAGGCCCCCGATGGCCCCGCCGGCATGCTCTGGCCTCGCTTACCTGCGACCCCTCTCCCGTGACGCCGTTATTCCGTTTGCGGATCCGCCGCTTGTCATCGTTTCCCGGCCGTTCCTCGCCGAGAGCTCCGCCGGGGGAGAAGGGGAGGAGAGAGGAGGAGAGGAGACGTGGGGTGGATGAAGGCACCTGCGTCACGTTACGTCGGGTGGTGTTAAAGGGAAACGCACCGCGGGGAGGTTGGGCGCTGACTGTGGGGTCAGCATTTTATCGTGTTTAAACAACATAATAATTGTTTTTAATTTACATAGTAGTTGTAAGAAAGGAAAATTTGGATAAAAGAGGCTGCAAGATAACAGAAATAGTGGAGAGACACTAAATCAAAGCAGAGCCAATATTTTGGGATCAATTCATATAAGGCATGAATTGTGTTCTTTTCTTTTTCTTTTTCCTCATACATGACGTTTGACTCGTTACAACTCTGAGTTTGGTTCAACAATTTAATTTCAATTGGGAATTTATATTCAGACACGTTTTTGTATGATGCTATAAACGTGTTATATGTGTTGTGTCTGTATGTTAAGTACAACATTGCCCTCGCTCTCGTCTCACCTAAATGAAGAAGTTGGACCCATACGCCGGCGTTCTAAAGCATTTCATCAGTCTTTACTTAAAAAAAGGTCCATTGAGCAAGTTCTACAAGAATTTAAGAAACAACACTGCAAATGAAAATCAAGCACAAAACCACAGAAAAGTGAACGCCATCTAAGTAATGTTGTGGCCGCGTCTCTGTTCCCTCTGCTGCCGCCCTCTGGTGTGGAGGACCCACGACCACTTACTAGCCGAATCCAAGATGGAAGTAGAAATACTGTTAATGGGGGTTTGAACTCAGCAATGCCGCAAAGAGAGGATCTGTTTTCCAAACAGGTGTTGAGCTTTTGAGCTTTTTAACTTATACTTGACATGATGTGTAATTTTCATCTTTTATTTCACTCAGCTGAGAAATGCAGATTGTTGGAAGTGTACTTCTTGTACAAAAAAAGAACAGCTGCAAGCAATCTTGACGTGAGGGTGCATTCGCAGACCTCATCGCTGGCTGAACCCTAACCATGTGGCTCATGTGATTAGCTTTCCAAGGGAAGGTCTTTGAATACAAAATGTTGCTGGTTCTTGCCTGCATGTATATGTTGGCAATGTGGCCTCTGAATGGTTAGGAAAGGTTACACAGACCACACATGCGACAGCAGTGGCTTCCCCTGGTGCACAAGCCAAAGTGGTCGGAGTTGCTGTGGCATTCTGATCGTGGCTTCTTTGACCTCATGGTGTCTTCCAAATGTATGTGGGAGTAATTGTGAGCATGACACAGTAACACAAACATAACCCATGTATTGAAAAGGGTTCTGGGGCTGGTGCCTTTACTATAAGTTTACTACACCACTGGGAAAGGTCTCAGTAATGGAAGGTCTTCTTTTTCTTCTTGATTCTGCTCTCTAGTGGAAATATTATATTACAGTTATATGGTAAAATATGTGTGAACAAGTATAAATGACTGTGAGTGAAAGGATTTACATATTGAGTAAGACATGTTGTCTCTGTATTCATTTGACTGTGCGTTCCTGCATCCAAATGGATGGTTTGGACATCACAGGCCCGCTCACTCCGCTCCGCACCTGCCCAGATACACCTTCGTACCAAATGGCTTGTTGCTCCTACCCAACACACAACATTGCAACTGTGCTGTCCTGACTCCTGAATGGTGGAATGAGCTCCACAATAATAGCCGAGTCTATACCTTCTATAGAGTAAAACTGATGCCACCTACTTATAGCACTTTTTAAATGGGCCTTCTTGATTATTGTTTTTCTGGTTCTGTACCATCACGGTTAAATGCTTTTTGGATAAAAGTGTCAGCTAGATGACGTTTAATGAAATGTAATGCACTGTAGATCAGAGACTCTTCATCCTTAAAAAGTCTCTTACTGTCATACCAGCCGTTAACCAGCAGAGGTCACCATAGCATTACTTTATTACTTTAGATTTAGAAAGTTAAATTGGTAGAATCATTTACTCTTGGACTTCTGTTCAATCAAACATCATTTTGGAGTAATTTGGAAAGACTGCGAGTTATTATATATATACATTTATATATATTGATGTTTTGTTCCAGCTGTTTGGATTTGTATGCTATAAGGTGTAGCCAAATACGTGAATAACTAGCAAATTAACATTTCCATTGTAGTCCCCATAAATAATGTATTTGATGTGGCACCAAAAAAGTAGAGGGAATACTTTGTTTAATCTTTCCTTTTGTATAATGGGCCTACTCCATTTGCCGACAGCAAGATATAGTTCTAAAGTATGTAAACTAAAGGAATTACTTGCAGAGATATGGTGAACTGCTACACAAGCTATGGAAAGTGATGTTTGTTAGAAGTAAAACAGGAAGCTGATTCCTGTGAAAAGACATAAATGGGATTCTGGATGTAAAAACACTGGAAAATGACTTTCTGAAAAAGTGTATTTTCAATTATTTTTTAAATTACGCTTTTATGATTCTACTGTCACACTTGTCATTCATTTCAAAATACATTTTCCTGGTTCTATTCATTCTCTGTGTGGCAGGTCAATAAGAAGTAAATGTGCAATAACATCATGCATTGCATCTCCTGTATTGAGAACTTACTAATTGACAATAATACATTTAAATTACTTCATTGACCACTTTGAGGCACGTACAATACTGTAGGTTGTTTACACACTATACTGCTTTCTAATACTCCCCCCCTGCTGCTTGGATCATTTGGGAGCACACTGATTCACACACTGAGAGATCGATTGCCACAATCAATATTGAAACTGCCAAGTGGTGAGATGAGGTGGCAAATGGAAACAGAACGATATTGTATTTGTTTAATTATCAAACATATACACGGAACAACATATATTTTTAGGCTAAAATTGTGTCCCATCCTGTTTACCCGTAAATCGTAAATGTGGGGAAAAACAAGAAGTACAACATGGATGGAAGGATCCTTATTTGTTAAAAGTGCTGCATCACGCCTAAGATCTGCGTCCACACTTTCATAAGCTGCTGGTACTTCAGGTTAAGGATGTTAGGCTCTCCTGTTGTTTCATGACCCGTTTTGAAAGAGCAATTTCACAAACATCCATTCTGCCATCTGAACTGAGACTGAAGCAGTGCATTTTAGTAAAGCATATTACCATAGAATGACTTGCTTCATTTAAAAAGGGCATAAAATTGGTGGGAGTCTAAACTCCTGGATTTCAGGACAACAAACGCTATCCTTTTTCCACCATTTTCTGCCCAAAGGCCAGACAAATGCTAAATCAGCTTTTTTCATCTCCTCTTCTTATTTCTACCAGTGCTGCACATTTCCTCTGCGTCCTCTCCACCTGTCTGCATTTCAATCAGGAGAGACAAGTGAATTACATTTCATTACATGTCATTTAGCTGTCGCTTTTGTCCAAAGCAACTTACAATAAGTGCATTTCCACATAGAGATACAAACTCAGATGAACAAGTAACAAGAAAGTACAATTTTCATAAAATAAGCAATTTCAAAACATTTTATAGAAAAGTGCCATTATAAGTACAATTTACAAGGTAGAGTCTAAAGAGATGAGTCTTTAGTTTTTGGCAGAAGATGTGAAGGCTCTCTGTGGTCCTGATGTCATTAGAGAGCTCGTTCCACCAGGACAGCAAAGAGTCGCGATCTCACCGAGTGCTTTTTTCTCAGTGATGGAGACACAAGCAGCTTGGCAGATGCAGAGTGACATGTGAGGGTTGGGATGTAGAGTTTGAATGATTAGTAATTAATATCTATTATGCTGGATGATGAGTTACACAAGATTTGGCGCTTGAACTTATTGGCTGGGAAAAAGCTGATAGAGTCTATGACTCCTGTCACAGGAATTAGGAGCATTTATTGGCAAAATATGTAACACAGATGGCTTTGGCTATGGAGAGAGGGCCCACGCAAATCGTCTCTCGGTTACGTATGTAACCTTCGTTCCCTCAGCTTCAGGGTGCCACGAAGGAAGCGGGATACCAGCGGGTGTCTCCCCAGAAAATGCCCGTCTAGTGGGGCATTGGTTGCCGACAGGGCCGCCACATATACTTTGATGGTGGACGGGGATAAACCTGTGGCAAAGCGCTCCTGCAGGAACTCCAGTACTGAACCGACTGGGCAGTTAACTGGGTCCAGCTGTCGTTGCCCACACCAAGTGGCAAAGAGCTTCCATCTACCGGCATACGCCTTCCTTGTGGCGGGGGCTCTGGAGTGGCGGATGGTCTCCACGACTTCGGTCAAGAGACCGGCTCCTAGGAGGCGGGTCCCCTCGAGGTCCACGCCGACGGTTTCCATAGCTCGAGGCGAGGGTAAACAATGGACCCCGACGCCTGAGACAGCAGGTCCACCCTGATGGGGGTCTCCAACGGAGGACCTGCGAGGAGCGACAAAAGGTCCGCGAACCATACTAGGGCCGACCAGAGCGGGGCTACAAGCAGTAGGCCACCGTCCTGACGGACCTTCTCCAGAACCCCCGGGAGCAGAGCAACCGGGGAAAAAGGCGCCCAGGGGCAGGATGTGCGAGGGAGAAAGACAGAGGACAGTGAGTGGTCTCTCTGAAGGCAAACAGGTCTACCTCGGTAAGACCGCCTTTCCACAGGAGCTCCACCACCTCGGGATGGAGTCTCCAGTCCCCGGGCCTCGGCCCCTGTCTCGACAGGGCATCTGCCCCCATAAGGCCAGAGCCCGCAGGCAACGCCGAGTGACCTTGATCAGGCGGCGCTGGTTTCCCCTCGGGGAGAACCCCTTAGTGCTAGCGATGTCGACGTCGACAGGGGGTGGGGTGCGAGCGGTTGTCTTTGCGGCGCCAACTGAAAACATGGACGAAATATGAAAGTAAGCATCCTGAAGATCTACCGTGACAAACCAGTTCTCGGACCTGATCTGTGCCACGATCTGTTTGAGAGTGAGCATCTTGAAGCTCAACTCCGCAACAGCGCGGTTCAAACGGCGGCGATCTAGAATCGGACGCAAACCCCCATCCTCCTTTGGAACGGTGAAGTAGCGGCTGTAATAGCCCGACTCTCTGTCTGGAGGAAAAACTCGTTCTGAGGCTCCCATCCGCAGCAGGGTCTGTACTTCTCACTCCGATATCCGAGCCTGCTGGGGGTCTACCAAAGTGGGTAGTACCCCGCAAAATCGAGGCGGCCGCCACCTGAACTGGGTGGCATAGCCTTCGTAGAACGTGAGAGCGGCGTCTCGTCCGGGGTGGAGGAAGCCGCCGGAATTGAGCGCCTGGGTCTCGCGGTAAAGGGCCGGGAAAAGGCCTCAGCCGTCCCGGAATCCTCCGCGAGATCCATTTGTGATCCCCATAAAGACATCCGGCACTCTGCCTTAGCACGAGCTGGGCCGGAGCCGCGGGGAGCGCGCCTCATCGAGCCGTCCTCAGCAAAGAGGGCTCGACAGGAGAGACGGGAGTGCCTCCTCGAGGGCTAGCTGAGCGTGCGAGTCACTGCCCGTAATGAAACGCGGGGGGGGACACACTGGACAAACCGCTCAGCCATTACTACTAGGAAAAACTTCACACGCACTAGATGAAGGCACAGAGATGAATGGTCCTGCCTTTCAGGTCCCTTTATAGCGCCCTGGTCCCGGCGTTGCCCGCCATATGCCTCGCCATTGGTTAGATTTAACACGTGCTTCATGACGCGGTCACGCAGAGGCGTTCCCACAGCGTTTATACGCAGCTCGAGTTCCCTGAGAGGGAACTCTGATTAAACCATTCTTCCAAGAACCAACCGTGGTTCTGTAAAGGTTCTCCTACGAGAGCCATTTGAGAGGAGAACTTAAAAGAGCTGAAGATCAACCTGAGCTACAGGAGTATTATTACATTAGTTATCTTACACTGAAATGAAAAGTGAGGCTGACAAAAAAAAGAATGTCAAGATGTTATTTACTGCTTTTTTCATAATGAAATTACGAACGCATTACTACTTTGCAGTAAAATAACTGCAAAGAACCCGAACTTGGTTGCTTTGCTATTTTTCTAGTTTGATTATAAAATAACTATACATTTTGTTTTGTGGTGTGATTATAAACTAACTTGGAGAGGTCGGCTGAGATCATCAAGCTGAGGGGGGACGATGTGTTTGTGTGGTTATCCTGTTTGCTGTTGTTTTTGTTGATTATCTCGATTGAGTTCCTCTGCCTTGGGATTGAAACATTACTTTCAGGTAAAATACAATATGTATTTTAATTGAATTTTAATTTTCCTGGAAAAATGTTCTTCTTTCAGCCTTAAATAAATCATGTTCTGGAGGTAAAGGATATCTTCTGACATTAAATTCAATTATTCTAAGATTATCTTCTCTGGCTGCATTTCATACATTTTTGAGATCGCAGTAGGTTGCAAAGCCACAGGAGCAGAAGAGGAAAAGCTGCTGACGCAAACAGGAAATCCCCCTGTAGCCCAGACTGTCTCTATTGGGAGACCAGGGGTCCAGCTTCCGAGGTCTCTGAAAAGTCTGAAAAGTGTGCTACAGTGTTACACAATATCGTTTCCGGAGATATGATATCAACAACTTGCAGTGAAGGGCTTTGAAAATGAACCAACGCCACCTGACATGATTAGAACAGTGAATATTCTCTACAAAGGATATCAGAATTTTCATCTTTCCTGAAATTGTCTAGCTGTGAACAAGCAATATAGAAGATGCTCTCCGCCTTTACACTGTGTGAGTATTCTCTGCTGCAGAGATGTCGCAGGCAGCGGCCCAAGGAGCGGAACTTGATGTCAGGACACAGGAAGTGCTTCTCTCAGCGGTCGAATTGAATTGAAAACCTTTATTATCCCCAGTGGGGAAACTCTTAAATTAACCATCAAAAACCCCTCAGACACTCCTAGACAGTCCACAGTGCACAGACAGAAACACATAACCCATAAGAATAAATAACACAACAGAAAAATCCATTTGAAACTTGATTAAACAACATCAATGTAGAAACCGCATCAATTGAAGAAGAAGCCATTTTATAAGCCATTTTATTATTTTATACGTACAGGAAATTGTTCTCTGCATTTTACCCATCCTACACAGTGGGAGCAGTGGGCTGCCTTAGGGAGCAGGTGAGGGTTTGGTGTCTTGCTCAAGGACACTTTGACATCTGACATGGAGGAGGGGTTTAAACCGCCAAACCTTCGGTTCCCCACACACCCTCTCTATTCCATGCGCCACTGTCACCACATTAAGTGCTGCTCAAGAACTGCGGCTGAAAGACCTTCTGAGTCGTTCTGTTGAAGACTGAACGAGCCGCTGGGTCCATTAAAAGCAAAGTGTGATGGATGGTCTGAGAGTAAATAGCCCTTGTTCTTTGATTTACAGTGACTCATTCTAGTGAGTCTGGTTTAAGGGAAATCAGTAACCAGCCTTTTAGATCATCTTATTCATCCTCTTTTTATCATCCGCAGTGATGCTGCCCCTCCCCCCCCCCCCTCCCAAGGGGAGCACAGCATAGAAGAGGACACTAGCAGAAAAGACCACCAGGGTAAAACTGAGTTTAATTTATGAAAGAATCAGTTTGTTATCAAGCCTGACAAACTGAGGTGGAGACAAAATCTATTCAAGACCTGAGCAATTCTTCAGTTTAAAACCTAAAATGTGTGGTTGCATTACGTTAAAAACACCTGAAAAGGAAAACCACATGATCCAGAGCTGCATCTGTTTCCAGATTACTACTGTGGGGTATATAAAGCCCCTACACCCTACGACCTGTATGCAAACTGTAAGAGATCTGGGAAGACTGAAACATGTCTTCTCAGGTGACCCAGATCCACCCTTTGAAAACATTTCAGAAGTGTGAGTCAGGGCTTTAGATCTCAGATTAGTAAGACTATGACTCCTCCCACAGCCCCTAGAATTTCTAGTGGACGTCTTTCCCTCAACCCTTTTCTTATAAGTATGCTTACCCTGCTTGATTATTGCTTTTAATTCGATCCATCAGGACAGAAACAGTTGGTCAGCAGTTGGTCTCATGAACCGGCTCTGAGTCCTCCACTGACCCAAATACTCCAGCATGGAAACATATCGACACATACGTGTTTTAACATACTTATCTGTCTATATTGTCAATTGTCAATATTTTTCATCTTATTTTGCTCTATCTTATTTTATTCTATTTTTTCTTATATTGCACTAATTGACCGAATCAAATCTGTAACATATGTGAACATAAACAGCTTCTGATTCTGATTCCAATTCCTTTTGGATTTTTTTCTGCTGAGGAAAGCAGTAAATTCAGATCCATCTGTGAATGGCACTTACTGGTCCTCTGCAGTTTTATTTTAGGCCGCAGCAAAGAGCTTAGTTCTTTAGCTTCAGAAATGTGTGGGTAGGTTGTGTGGATGCTACAACGCCATCATTTCAGTCTCACCTGCCCTATTTGTTTAGAGCATATGACGAGATGCTAATCATTGCGCCTCTAACATGTCGATCCATCCAGCCTGTCAACTAAATGGAAAGAAGCTCTCAAACTTCTTAATCCGTATTCAGATAAAAGGGATCAAGGATTCCACACCAACAAATGTCCAATAGTAGTCCAAGTACAAATTAGTTGAGAAGATATTAAATAAAAGGAATTCCTATAAATAAGAGAATATAAATGTTTATCCTACGTCCCCCCATGAGGTGGAGGGTTTTTGTTGCACTTTATTGCAGCACCCTATCTACTCTACTTTAATCATTTTAGGGTGTCAGCGCATAGTTGCTTAGTTGTGTTCATTCCGGCTGCAACAACAACCCAGGTTTCTTTTCATCTCCACACAACCTTAAGATATATCCCGCCATGTGATTCAATTTCATAGCTGATGGCTGTTGGATAATAGTCTGAGGAACAATTCTTTAATAATGTCTTTTGGGTAGATGGGTTAAAGGGAGCTATCAGATGTGTGATGGAAAGAGAAAAACATTACAACAGATAGACAGGCTCTCCTAGACAGAGAGGCTATTAACTTCTGTAGGAAGTCCTCCAAGACCTCAAGGGCCTAAGGGAACTGACCTGGAGCAGCATGAGAGCAACACGGAAGCCCAACTAATGTGTCAATTTTCTCGTATTTTTCTGGCTATCCTGCTGGTTGCTGTCACTGATAAGTCATTTATTCTGTTAGATGAATTAGAGTAATCTGATACGCTAAGACACAGGATCAATAACTAAAGACGCATGATCTATTTTTTCAAAACGACATCTCATTCATAAGCATGTCTTGAGTGTTTCAATACATTTTAAAAAATTCTCTCAAATGAATAACTATTTTCAGCCCCTTTAATCTGCATTGTTATATGTGTATGTTAGACAGACTAACCCATTTTCATCAAGTAATAAAAGGCAAAGCCAGAGGATGTTTGAATCTGACATTGAATAAAGAGCAGGGAGAGGTTACCATGGTTACCATGCAGTGTTAGCGTTCAGCTGCATCACACAAATAGATTACCACAACCTTTTCATTCTGTTGAATGGTTTATTCAGAGCATCGCAGGTGACTCACACTGCACTTCTATAATGCAAAAAACGTGAATGTGACAAAACAACTGGCAGGCCGTGTCATTTGCTACATGCGTGCTCCTGAGAGTTTGAATAAAGCTTTATTGCAAGCACAGAGAGAACTTGTTTAACAAGACAAACAACTGACAATACGATAAAACCAACAGGACGCTGGCCATGACTGAAAATACACACAAATGTTGTTTTTCATTATATTGTTACAATCCAAGCAGAAAAAGCATGCCTATTGGTGGAATTCTAATATGTGTGATCATGACTACGGGTAGAATCATACTTGTGTGATAGTAGACAGTTGAATAATTTCTGTTTTATGAATTAATCTTGTAATTCATTCAGTACTGTACACATGACATCCACAATGCCTGGGTAAAGTCTGTCTAGTCATTCGTCAATGGATTCTTCCTTATTTCATCCCCAATGAAGGTTTTTTAGGGAGTTTTTTTTCTGTGTCAGGTTGTAGTTCGGGAGCAAGGTGTACAGATAGGACAGCCCTCTGTCTGGCAACAGTTATATAATGTCCTGAATATAATGTTCAGGGAATATGTTACGATTAGAGGGAATTACATACTAGATGGTAATTAAATTAATGGAAGCCATATTATATTTAACAGAAGACGAGAGAAAGATAATAAAATGCCTGGGCGTGGATAAACGGCAGAGGTGACCAACCTGGGTGGAGTTACGTTTGGACATGCAGCCAATCACAAAAGGCTGTAAAAATAATCAACAAAAAAAGCTTCCGGATGTCCATCTTTGTTGGTCATTTTAGATCTGCTAAAATAAAATAGATCATTAGTCATTAGTCATTAAATCCTTTTTGAATTTTAAACTCAAGCCTATTGATTCTTTTGGCTTCGCACCACCAGCTAGGGCGAAGGGAAAAGTGAGCTAAGCCTTTGTTTGGGAGAGATTTGACCCTTCAATATTATTCTGCTGTTTATCTGATAGCTCGATGATCGATCACTTTTAGGTTTGCCGCTGTGAATGGAGGGGGTCCTTGTAATTACCTACAGGCCTGTAGCTTAATCAGAATCAAACAGTTGGGACCTTCGGCATGTGGGAGGAACAAAGACAGTCCCACATGATTCAGTTTGCATGGAAGCAGGCATGTTTTTTGATAAAACCTTGTTAGGACTTTGTATGTGACCCAGCACGCAGATCTCCTACACAGGACACCAACTGGTGATTCTAGTAATTTAATGATCAGATTAAATGTACAGGTCTGGCAACTCGGTGGCGAAGTCCAAATGGAGACGTCAGACTGGTTGGGGGGCAGGCAGCACAGCAGGGAAGGACCAGGTGGGTAATTCGATCTGTAGTGGAAGAACAGAGATCAGACAACAGATCGATAGAGCAACTGGGGTGGTCTCGGTAGTGCGAGCCGTCGTATGGAGCCAACGTTACCACGTGGTGGAATTCAACAATCTGGCACTAGACAGGTGAGAAGCCCGGGTCTAAATGCTGTCGGGATGATTGCAGGATGTGGTTCTGCTGTGCAGCCTGTAAGGCCACGCCTCTTGCAGGTGGAGCATAGACAGACACACCAGGGAAAGGGAAAATGGAAACACGCAGGATGGGGGAAAAAGGCAGCTGACCCACAACAGTACCCCCCCCTCAACGGACGCCTGACTGACGCACCAAGGGCAGAGCAGAATGTTTTCCAAACACGTGAAACAAATTGTGGGCCCGTAAGAAACTATATCCACAGCTATCCCATGGGGACGGAATACATGTTGGACTAGGAGGTCCGCTGTCTCAATAGCAGTAGGTAATTTAGGTAATGCTATATAGTGAACCGATTTAGAGAACCGGTCCACAATGGTAAGTATAGTATCATTACCTTCAGACGTGGGTAGGCCAGTGACAAAGTCCAACGCCATGTGAGACCAGGGGCGACTAGGGACTGGAAGAGGTTGCAGAAGTCCAGAGGGTGGTTGGTGGGTCGCTTTACCCCGAGCACAGATTGGGCAAGCTGCCACATAGGCTCGGACGTCCACTTCCACCGAAGGCCACCAGAAGTGTCGTTTTAATAATGTTAGGGTGCGACGCACCCCCGGGTGACAAGCAAAACGTGAGGTGTGGACCACTGCAACACCTGAGAGTCGACAGACCTTTTCTGGCTGGACCTGGAACGAAGAGCCGTTTGGGGGGCCCTCCCCAGGACCGGGATCCGAAACTTGGGCTGCCTTCACAAGCGACTCAATCTCCCAACGAACAGCGGCCACCACACAGGAGGAAGGCAGGACGGCTTCAGGTTTGTTTGAGTCCTCTGTGTCTGTGAACTGACGGGACAGAGCATCAGGCTTAACGTTCCGAGAGCCAGGCCGGTAGGTCAATTGAAAGTTAAACCTAGTGAAGAATAGGGACCATCTGGCAAGGCCAGAGTTGAGTCTCTTGGTGGACTTGATGTAAGCCAGGTTTTTATGGTCAGTCCACACCACAAATGGTTGATCAGCCCCCTCGAGCCAGTGCCGTCATTCCTCCAGCGCCAGCTTCACCGCCAACAACTCCCGATTCCCCACATCGTAGTTTTTCTCTGCTGATGACAATTTTTTAGACAGATAGGCGCAGGGATGGAGTTTCCGATCGAAGGGGGAGCGTTGGGAGAGCACTGCTCCCACCCCAGAGTCAGATGCGTCCACCTCTACTACAAACTGCAATGACGGGTCAGGGTGGGTCAACACAGGTGGGGAGGAGAACAGTCTCTGTAAACGCTCCATAGCCAGTTTAGCCTCGGGAGACCAGTGGAAGGGAACTTTGGGGGATGTAAGTTTCTTAAGGGGAGCTACCACACGACTAAAGTCCTTTATAAACCTGCGGTAAAAATGTGCAAACCCCAAGAAACGCTGTGATTGTTTGCGAGTAGTGGGTGTGGGCCAGTCCGTAACCGCCTTGGTCTTTTCCGGGTCTGCGGACACCTGTCCTCTCGATAATGAACCCGAGGAAGGGGACCGAACTCTGATGAAAGTCACACTTCTCTGCTTTAACATACAGTTTATTCTCCAAAGGGCGCTGGAGGACCTGGCGGACATGGAATACATGTTCCTCAAGGGACGCAGAGAAAATGAGGATGTCGTCGAGTTACACAAAAACGAAGCGGTTCAAAAAATCCCTCAACACGTCATTAACCATCGCCTGAAACACTGCTGGGGCGTTCGTGAAGCCAAATGGCATGACCAGGTATTGAAAATGGCCCAAGGGGGTGTTGAAGGCAGTTTTTCACTCGTCACCATGACAAATTCGAACGAGGTGATAGGCGTTACGGAGGTCCAGTATAGAGAAAACAGTGGCGCCCTGAAGGGGTTCGAAAGCAGAGTTAATGAGCGGCAAGGGATACTTATTTTTCACTGTTAAGTTATTGAGCCCCCGAAAGTCAATGCATGTCCATAATGTCTTGTCTTTCTTTTCAACAAAATAGAAGGCTTTTTCTGAGGCTGAGGCTTCCTTCCGCAGCAGGGTCTGTTCACTCTCCGATATCCGAGCCTGCTGGGGGTCTACCAAGGTGGGTAGTACCCCGCGAAGTCGAGGCGGCCGCCACCTGAACTGGGTGGCGTAGCCTCCGTCGATTGTACGCAGGGCCCATTGAGATACATAGGGGAGGGCTCGCCAAGCTCCCAAAAAGCCTCTCAAGGGCACCGGCCTAGTAGAGCCAGAGCCCTCCTCGGAGGGGGCGAACGGCCCTCAGGCTCGCGATCGCTGGAACCGGCCGTGCCCCAAAGCGGCGGCGGGGACAGCGGACTGACTCCCGGAGAGTACCGGGGGGATGGGAGCACCGAATAGTGCCGTAACGGCCTGATCCCTCCGGTGGGGATCACTCTCCGGACCCTGACCCCTAAGGTGTCAGGGCCTTTTAGACGAAGCCTTCTTCGCGGCTGCTGTCCTCAGACCAGACCGGCAGCGAGAGGGCCCCGCCTGAGCGTGCCGCGCTACGGCCCAGCCTCGACGAGGGGGTGCACGCAGCGCGACGCTCTCCTGCTGCGCCAGGTGGTGCAGGCTTGTCGACGTCCCTGTGGCTGCCCTCGAGCAGCCCCGGGGACGTGGCGTCATCGGGGAAGGAAGGAGTCGAGTGCCTCCGCCTGCCGCCTCTCCGCGTGGAGCTTGTCCGCGACGGCCGCAATGGCGCCTCCGAAGAGGGTTTCCGGGGAAAGAGGGGCATCAAGGAGGAAGGATTTGTCCCTTTCAGCAGCTCTGCCTGATAAGCCTGGACGAGCCGCCGAATAAGCCTTGCCCTTCAGAGCCGAGGTTGTCCTCGAAGGCTTGGTGGGCAGCACCGGTGTCCTCAGCGACATTGCCGCAGGGGAAACATGGCCCGCCAGGGCCTCCTCCGCGGCCGGCATGCTCACATAGCCGAGTCGCCTAGCCTCAGCTAGAGACGAGTACAAAGCCGTACGCGGGTTGTACACTCGTCACCGGTTTCCCCCAGGACGCCGACACCTCAGTGTGGACGTACGGGAAGAACGGAAAGCACCGGCGCGGAGGTACCTTGCGGGAAGGCAGAAACCGTTCTTGCAGCTTACTGGTTGTAGTAGGCTGCTGCCTATCTGCCGGCCAGCTGATGTGAAGTCTGTCAGCGGCTCGGGGGAGGACCTACAGCAGTTCTTGAGCGGCAGCGGGGGAATGAAGCGCCTCGATGTCAGCCTACGCTGCCTCCACGCTCACCACGTCCAGCTCCTCGGAGCTGGAGGATCGTGAGAGCGGCGTCTCGTCCGGGGTGGAGGAAGCCGCCGCGCGTGCCTCCAACGCCGGAAACGAGCGACTGGGTCCCGCGGTGAAGGGCCGGGTAAAGGTCTCAGCCGTCCCGGAATCCTCCGCGAGATCCACTTGCGACCCCCACGAAGACATCCGGCGCTCGGCCTCAGCATGAGCCAGACCGGAGCCGCGGGGCCGAAGAGGGCTCGGCGAGAGAGACGGGAGCGCCACGACAGGTGCTCACAATCTCCGCAGCTAGCACCCTCGAGGGCTAGCTGAGCGTGCTCCACGCACAAGCACAAGCTCGCGTCCGAGTCCCTGCCCGTAATAAAACGGGTGCAAGGGGGGGCACACTGCACATACCGCTCAGCCATTACTACTAGGAAAAACTTCACACGCACTAGATGAAGGCACAAAGATGAATGGTCCTGCCTTTCGGGTCCCTTTATAGCGTCCTGGTCCTGGCGTCGCCCGCCTATGACGTACCAGCTCGCCATTGGTTAGATTTCACACGTGCTTCATGATGCGGTCACGCAGAGGCGTTCCCACAGCGTTTTTACGCAGTGTCTCGTTCCCTGAGAGGGAACCTAGAAACAGTTTGTTGGTTGAAAAATATATGTAATTCTGCAGAATAAGTAAACTATTTTTATTTTCAGACAAGCAGGCTGCTGCAGGAGTATTTTAAACTTTTTTAGTAACTCAACTTTCATTTATTTTGACTAATTTGGAACCCTTCTACAATATTGTGGCAGCAATAATGACACAAAAGCTGTGTTCCTAACACCGAAGGAGCTTTCGTAGTTAAAGAGAAGGCACACAAGCTGCTAAAAAACTAAAACAACTGCTTGTTTGTTTAGAAATAGGATTTAGGAAAATACACTATTTCAGCCTTGAATTTCCACCTGTCAGTTGACAAATGTGATGAACAAACCATGATTGGTTTGTGGTGTTTAAACAGACTTATGTTCACCCCTGTTTGCAAAGATTTGAAATTGGCTTTGGACGAGATGAATGGAATAAGTTGGGTTATCTGAGGTCCAGCCGCAAATAGAAGCCATTTCTAATTGTGTCTCTGCTGGCAATAGGCCAAAATGGGTGTCAGAAAATGATTACTGAAAACTAAAAACACTCAGCAATAAAAAGATCTATTCAAGTCAACTGCACTTCGCGAGATTCCTGATGGCCTGTGAGATGCTGATGTTTTATCATAAATATAGCCGGTATTGACTCTTTCAGCCACTGGTGGCAGTGAGAGATGGGGGGGGATGAAAGGCTGTGGCGCAAGTTCAATCACACATTATTTTTTTGCTAAACAAACGGCTCTGGGATTTGTGCACATATACACATATATATATACACACATACACACACACACATATATATATATATATATATATACAGTATATATATATATATATATATATATATGTATTTATACAAAGTATTATTAGGAACACCTTTTCAATTACTCATTAATGCAATTATCTGCATCCAAACTGAATGTCAGAATGGGAAAGAAAGGTGATTTAAGCAATTTTGAGCGTGGCTGAGTATTTCACAATCTGCTCAGTTACTGGGATTTTCACGCACAACCATTTCTAGGGTTTACAAAGAATGGTGTGAAAGGGGAAAACATCCAGTATCCGGCAGTCCTGTGGGCGAAAATGTCTTGTCGATGATAGAGGTCTAGAGGAGAATGGGCCGACTGATTCAAGCTGATAGAAGAGCAACTTTGACTGAAATAACCACTCGTTACAACCGAGGTATGCAGCAAAGCATTTGTGAAGCCACAACACCCAAAACCTTGTGGCGGATGGGGTACAACAGCAGAAGACCCCACCGGGTACCACTCATCTCCACTACAAATAGAAAAAAGAGGCTACAATTTGCAAGAGCTCACCAAAATTGGACAGTTGAAGACTGGAAAAATGTTGCCTGGTCCGATGAGTCTCAATTTCTGTTGAGACATTCAGATGGTAGAGTCAGAATTTTATGTAAACAGAATGAGAACATGGATCCATCATGCCTTGTTACCACTGTGCAGGCTGGTGGTGGTGGTGTAATGGTGTGTGCGAGAACCAACGAGCCCCAGAGAACAATCCATTGACAGGGTTCATAAAAGGAGAACATATATTTTACATATTTTCTACTGATGTTTGGGGGGGGGGGGATTGGTATTTTTTCAATAAAGAACGCGTGGTTACGCCCTTGCTTGTAAACAAATATCGTTCACGTCTTACTAAACCTAGTCACGTGAAAGTGTATGAGGTAAACAAACCATTTGTTTCCTCTTCTGAGCCTATCCAGGTCACATGAAAAAGGATCCAAAGACTCGTACTCGGTAGACGAACGAACCAATTTGTTTGTCTTTGGATCTTTTGTTTTATGTGACCTGCATAGGCTCAGCGCTGGTAGCTAGAGGAAACTGAATGAATGACTCGAAAAAAAGATTTGTTCTTTTTACTGAACGAGATTCAAAGAACCGAGTCAGTAAAAACTGACGAACTTCCCATCACTACTCCTTTCAACATCTTCTAACGTCTTTCCACGTCTTTAAGATTTTCTCCCAATTGACTGTGCACTTCCGGTTTTCCTACTTTCAATATAAAAGCGCAGCCGGAAATGACCATAAGACTGTAACAAAATGCCTAAAATAAAATACATTAAAAACAGTAAAAACGATTGTTTTAGTTTTATCTTTGTTTAATTAAAGAAAGTTCTGGCACATCCAGTTGTTTATTTGTTTAGTACATTTACCCAACCATTAAATGGGATTATAGTTCCCAAGCTATATAGTTATGTAGCTTTTAATGTTGCATAGTGTACCGGTACTAGAAAGGTACCGCGGTACCCTTACATTGAAATCGGTATGTTTTTGAATATTTGTAGTACCGGTAGTACCGGCACGCAACCAGAGCGCACTCAGTGTTCCGCTCCCTGTGTGGCTGCCTGCACGCATTGACTGCATGGGCGGGGCTACCAGCTCTCACATGCAACAGGCAGCTGTCACTCAGAGCCTTGTGAGACTGTGATTGTTCCTACATTCAGTTTGAAGCTAAGGATGCAAGTACTAGATAAGATACTGTTTAACTTTAACTTAACCGTGACAGGATTTTTATTTGATCTATGATGCACTTTGAACTACAACAAAGCATTTAAAATGACGGTCAAGCAACAGGAAACTAAAGCCCGGGAATGCAATAGAAATTGAATAAGACATTATATACAATGCTGTAACCATTCTAACCTTCAAGATGATTGTGATGAATGTGTGGCCTTCTGTCGGCCTCTCCATCTTTAGTGTCTTGTCTTCCATGGAAACCTCAAAAATACAACCGTTTTATCTGCATCTGTCCCTGACACACATAGCATCGAACCGAATAGTGAAAATAGTGCCCAATGGTGAACAGCTGCACGGGTTAATCAGCCTATGCATGTGAGCATAAAAGCCTCATTCAGGAGAACAGATTACGCTTGTAGTCCCAGCAAAGTGATAATCACCCTCTGTATTTTCTCTTGACGCTCAACTCTTTTCGCCACCTCTCAATTGCTTGGGCGGCACAGAAGTTCATCCGTCTCAGGTTTTCTGGTGTGAGCTTGTGTCTGGCTGCCTTTTCTTTATTCGCCAACCGAGACAGATGTGGTAGCTGTTTTCAAGCCCTGCTGTGCACATTGTGTTCCGGGTGCACTCCAGTCTTTTTGACAGTAATCATATTGTAAACGTGACGTGGTGTGCGTGTGCGCATGGGGCCTGCTGGGTGTTTAAGTCACCTGGACAGACTGAGAACTTGGTTTTCTCACACTTCCATTTGCCACCTCTGTAACGATGCTTGTTCTATGCCACTTAAGGCTTTTGAAATGAACATTTAAGCCCCATGTCCTTGTTTTAACCACGTGGTGAAATCCTTACAAAAGTAATATTACTGATAAAACACTTCCCTCCTGAAACTTTCAAATGATCTTGAAATTGAATTATTGACATGCTGTGCTAAAATTAAGTTAAATAATTGTCAATACTTTTCACAATTTTTGTAAATTAATAGATTTCTACACGCTGTTGCGCCAACACTTCGACATTCTAGACGAGAACTTGATGGAGCTTCTCAGTATGCTGCTTTTTTATTAGCAAGGCCACATGTGGACAGTGGTGTATGGAGGGGAACAAGAGAGGTCTTTACAGTCACTGATTTCACCACATGTATGCCATCAACACAGTTTGTGTCTGTAAATATCCTCATTATCCCATAGACATTGGGCTATGTAACGGTGTGTAATGTACGTGTTTAGCATCAATACATAATCCAGAAAGGAATAAATAAGTAAACATACAGTTTTTCTGTCTTCCCTACCTTAGGCATCCATGATTTGACTTTTATTGATATTTGATGTCAAAATCTCTACCATGATTGCAAACATGTCCTGTGTAACTGTTAAAGATCAGCAATTCATGGAAAAGAAATAATCCACTCATCTGCTCATATAAGGTGGTGGATGACAGAGTTACCAATAATACACCCAGTTCCATATAGATTTAACTGCAGTGATAGATCATCTGTATAAATATCACCAAGTAAAGTATATAAAATACTGTCCTGTTGACATGCCACAGAGCAGATAAGATATGGTTTCAGTCTGGTGTTAAGTTACGCAGGTATTGTTCTACCCATTGATCCATGTTGCCCACTTCAACATGGGGAGAAATAACAGATCTCTTACGGGAGAAAGCAGAAGCTTGACAGACCTGAGTACCCATAGTTACGGTTGCTGAGCTACGATTCTGCAATCACTGTTACGGGGCCACTTCCTGTGACAGTGCAAAAAGCTCAATTAAGTCATTTCAAAACAACCAACCGAAGTACACTGTATGTGAAGAGCGTACACTGAGTTGAGCAATTGTGTACAAATAAATCAGAATAAAATAACCTTCCTTGTCACAGGGGGGCTTGCAGGTAATTAAAATGTTCAATCATTGAATGCCACTTCTGCATTAAGTCAAGAGAGATTTCTTTTCCAGAATAGTCACAATCAAAGCAGCAGAAGCTGAAATTTGACATACAAAGTTGAAATAATGTGTTGCTATAGTTTAGTAAGGCTCAAAACCTTTAGTCTATATATGATAATATGGTTATATTAACTGTTCTATTCTATAAAAAATAAATGCAAATTACGACGCAGACACCACTGTTATAGATGTTTTATTTGCACTTGCACCAAGAAATTGTTATCGTTTGTGGAGTGTGGACGTCAGTGGCATCTGTAATGTCAATGTGCATGCGTGTGTGTAAGGAGGTGTAGGTGTTGTCAGCGAGACCAAAATAAGCACCAGCAGTAGGGACCAGGTGCTCTGCATCAGGCAACCTGCTCTCTACGCACAAAAGGACAGAAGCGCACCGGCCGTGATTAGAGACGGGGGCCGTCACACTGGCACTTTGACACACTTTGTCAAGGCCCCTCCTCCTGAGAAAGCCCACTGGCACAGTTTCTTAATACGGGCTGTGTGCATTTCTCCCAAGAGTATTTGAATAGTCCAGGCCTTCATATACCACCAAGATCTGCCTCATAATTCAAGGAAGACCAAGTGGTATTTCAAGGGTGCTCTACTTATTAAGCATTGCACCTTCTGCTATGTTGTTATTCAACATTATTTGCAGTTTTTTGGTTGACAAAGTCATACATTTAGCAATTTGTTTTGAGGTCCAATCATCATAGAAAACATTTGACATATGCCTATCACCAATTAAGTCAGGTTCCAAATTCAATTAATTGAAACACACAAATGTAAAAATATGGATATAGCCCTGAAGTGTAGACAAGATGAAAGGCACACCGACCCTACTTTTGCTTTCTCACTTGTTTTTAAAAGTCAAGATCTGACAAAGGAGCATTATTTCCCCCAAGGGTGTGTCAGTGGAGTCTGGGCTTTGGTAATGATGCATGCCCTGTCGGCTCTATTCACTTTCACTGTCCGGCTATTTGCTCAGAGGTTGATTTAAATCCCTGAGCTTTAATTATTTAGGTGCGCCTCTTTTGACTTGCAGTCACTCCTCATCCAGACAGACGAGATGTCATAAAGCACCAGCAGGCTACACATTTCCATCACCTTTTGATATCATGCCGCTGTCTCTATATTGCATCAAAAATGTATGAGGGCATTCATCTCCCAATATGGATTACTTTTTAAAAATGTATCTTAAAAGGACTCTGTTCAACCCTTTTGAACCTCAGTTTATTTTCATAGTTGCTCTCAATAGTAGTGGCACACAAAATAGGTATTTTGTCCAGGGCTGCTATGGTGACAAAAACATCAGCCCACCAAAGCCCACGTGGAGCCACAGCCCTGAGGGGTAGATGAGGGATGAGGGGTATCGGCAACTTGAACCACATGGGACAGCCAGAGTAATGAGACGTTTAAGCCAGCACAGAACAGACGACTTTGTCACAGCACAGAAGGGATTTAACCCTAGAACACTAATGTCGGCTGACTTTCACTCCGTGTGGTTGTATGCGACGATAGTGATAAGGCATGGTGGACATTAGTGAGTCCACCCTCCTGGAGGCCATTGAGCTGCACGGAAAACAGTGGTCCCCAAACCTTTTATGTCTCTTTGATGATGTAGGAACATTGAAGGCTCCACTGCTCCTTGCACCACAAATTGGGTTGTACCTTCTTTGTTTAATTATAGTAATTGCATTATAGATTATTTGCATTAAGTTTCTTCAGTTTTTCTTTCGATAATAAGTACATATTACCTCACTTGTTGATGAAATAAAATAGCAATCAAATTAACTTGAATTCTGCGCAAAAAATATATTTCCCCACATTTAACAGCAGGATCATATTCTTTTGAAATCTGATTATGTTCACACATGATCAGGGTGGGTTTCTCGTGGGCTTCATACTTCAGTATTTTAAGACACTCGACACAGTGGCGTCACTCTTTTTGGACAACCATAGTGCTTGTAAAGCCCAGGGACAGATATGCCTCTTTATATTTTTGTACGGTTACCTTTTTTTGGGCCATTGTTGTGGTGGTCGAGTCAGACTTCCATCGGATTTACGCATTACACCAGTCACAAATCTGTCCATCTTGGCACACCGCAACCTCATTTATCTTTTATCTTTTTCTCTTTCCGTGTCACTCCATCTCTCCTCCTCGTGTGTAACATGAGCCGCTGTGGGGGTGTGGTTTGAACACGGTGGATTTCACTTTGATTTTGAATTGTAAAATGACATGCAAGTCTAGAGAGGCACAGAAATGGTAACATAAAGACACAATACTTATGGCTAGTTTTTTTATGACTGTAATATGTATGGCTCATTAGCCCAGTGAAAAAAGCAGTGAGAGCAGTGGAGCTCAGTGCTTTTGATAGGAGCTGATAGCTAAAGAAGGAACTTTGTCTGCAGGGAGTAAAGCAGATGGTGAATGTTAATCTCCTTTATTTGACAACGGGAGGAAATCTCAATTTCTTTTCATGGCGGAGAGTAATGAGATTAGAGGAGCTGAGATGGTGTAGTATAACTCCTAGCTCCTTTTTTCTTTTACTCTTCACATGGCTCTCAACACCTTTGTATCCGTTGCTCATTAATCTCACATTTCCAATTTAGACGTACCCCTTGTATATGATTTTCTTTAAGAGTGAGTATGATTTGAACCCAACTTCCTCTCTTCCTATTATGCCCTAAGGACATCACAGTGCAATGCATTCCCTCCTGTAGCAGCATGCAGTGGAAACAACATTGGCAAGCTTGGAGCATCGCTGGTTCAAAAAAGATATGCGATTCCTAAACAGTTTTCATTTTTGATTTAGTCTTAGTCTTTTAGACAAAAATGCATGTTAGTTTTAGTCGCATTTAGTCATTTTAATCCTTTTTAATTTTAGTCTAGGTTATCGACAAAAACTAATTTTAGTCTAGTTTTAGTCACATTTAATAGTCATATTAAACTCCTTTTCTTTTCTTATCAGGTCCAGGGACCCGTGTGCATGACGTTAAGGGGTCTCTTTTGTTGGGACAAGCAATTTCACAGTGGAAACAATAAAGGACCATAACGTTTCCGTTGGCCATGTCAAAAGCATTGCAAGTAAATGCATGCCATATTAAGTTTACTTGGAGAAGCTTGAGGCCAAAGGTCTAATCATTGAATGTATTGTATTGTGATATTGACACGGTTGCGGTCTGGTAAGGTAAGCGAGGGATTTCAGGTTCGGTCACCAGATGGCGCTAGAGGGGAAGGTGATGAACTGCCTGGGCAGATGAAAGGCAGCTGTGCCCAAACTGGGTGGAGCTAGTGAAGGACGTACAGCCAATCGAAGATGGCTGTACAAATATTGAACACACCCCACCAAATGAAAAAAGGAGGATCCCAGCGGGGAATCTTCAGAAGTCCATACGTGACAGAAAGAAGAGACTGGGGGGAAGAAGAAGGAGATACTAAAAGCAATTCACTTTGAAACCATACTTATACTGTTACTGTTACTGAAATCCTTTTTAGTTTGGCTTAAAATGCAAAGACCCTACCGCACAATGGTAGAAAAGTCAGATTTATGTGAAAGTTCATCCCTTTTTTGACATTTTGAACGAGCAATAAATGACCCTAACAGAAAAAAGGGACTTAAATACAGGGAATATGCAGAGCAGTAATGTATTGGGTAGCAGACCATCTTACAGGTGGATCCTGGCTGTCTGTTATATAACACTCATAAAGCCGACCAGTGCCGGCAGGTCAATAGAGGGCACTGGGGCGTACCCCCACCTGGAGCATCCTATACTTGAGCCCAAAGAAAGAAGATGAAATTATATGGGTTTTTTGTACCCAATAATATTTGATATATTATTTTCCTGCACGTCTCTGCCTGTCTTGCGCAGGTCCTGTCTTGATGCGCATAGTGGCTGCACTAGGGCTAATCTCAAGATTTCCCTCAGAAGGCGGGTCTAAGAAGCACTTTAGCTAATTAGCTGATTGAATATAAAAAATATATAATATACAATTTAGCCAATCAGCGTCCATAAATAGGCAGCTTGGGGCTACATTGGTTTTGGATGACATTCTGGAGGACGTAAAGAGCATGGATCAAGCAGACAAGACGACTGACACATATACAATTCATATAATAAATGTACTTTCTTTGGTTCAACTGTACAGAAGAAGTCGCTGCTGTGGTGATTCTAGCTGATAGGTTGTACAGTTTATTTCTGTAACTTGCTTCATCTTTCATCTCAGATAATAAAGGTGTACTTGGGTGGATCCCTTTACAGATAACGTCTCCCGGTTACGAATGTAACCTTAGTTCCCTGAAGGGAACGAGATGCTGCGTAAGGACCAGCCTGCTGCCATGCAAACGCATGAAGCGACACTCTTCCCGACCTCAGGGCTTTAGAAGCCGCCATACCCCTAGTAGAATGGGCCCGGACAGCCAAAGGTGCGGGCTGGCCGGCCGATTCATAGGCAAGTGTGATGGCCTCCACCACCCACTTGCTCATCCTCTGCTTAGTGACTGGGCCACCAGTATTGGGTGGCCCGAAGCATACGTTCAGCTGTTCGGAGAGCCTACACAGGGCGGTCCTGCGAACGTACAAGTCTAGGGCTCTGACTGGGCAGAGGAGGTTAAGCTTCGCCTGGTCCGACGTCAGAAACGGGGGAGGACAGAAAGCCTGCAGCACAATAGGCCCGACCGAAGCGGACGGGACCGTAGGAATGTAGCCGGGGGAAGGAAGTAGGAACACCTTCACCATACCGGGTGCAAATTCCAACGCCAAGGAAGGTGGTCCAGTGCACTGGGAACAGCACGCATTTCCTGGCGTTGCGTCTCAGTCCCAGACGGGTGATGCGCTGTTCGTATGGCGCTAAAATCGACCCGTCGCTTGTGAAGCTCTGGCGCCAAGGCAGCATTCGCGCATTAGGTAAACATCTGGGGTGAGAGGGCTAGGCCGAGTGGAAGAACCAAGTGGTGGAAAGCTTCGTCCCCAAAAGCGAACCTCCGGAACTCCCGGTAGTGTGGAACGATGAGGTAATGGCTGTGATAGCTTGACTCTCTGTCTGGGGGAAGGGCTCGTACTGAGGCTTCCAACCACAGCCGGGTCTCTTCTCGCTCCGATATGTAAGCCTGCTGGAGGTCTACCCGGGTGGGTAGTACCTCGCAAAGCCGAGGGGGCCGCCACGGGCACTGGGTGGCACAGCCTCCGTCGACTATACGCAGGGCCCTCTATTGAGATACATGGGGAAGGGCTCGCGTTCCAAAAAGACCTCCCAGGGGCACGGTCTGGAAGTCCTGAACCCACAGACGCAGCACCCTGAAACAGCGCACTGGCAGGGAAACGCTGGTCTGGTAGCGTCCGAGTCAGCCGTGTGCCGCAGCTCACGCAATACCTCCGGAGTGATCTCCTTCCCCTCGGCCACGTCGGCAAGCAACTCTGCCTGATACGCCTGGACGAGCGCCATCGTATGCAGGCCGGAGGCCGCCTGCCCAGCCGCCGAATAAGCCTTGCCCACCAGAGCCGAGGTAATCCTCGCAGGCTTGGTGGGCAGCACCGGTGTCCTCAGCGACACGGCCGCGGGGGAAAAATGGCCCGCCAGGGCCCCCTCCGCGGCCGGCATGCTCACAGAGCCAAGTCGCCTAGCTTCAGCTAGAGAAGAGTACAAAGCCGTACGTGGGTTGTACACTCGAGCGGACACTGGCCGGGACGTCCGGGAAGAACGGCAAGCACCGGCGCGGAGGAACTATGCGGGAAGGCAAAAACCGTTCTTGCAGCTTACCTGTTCAATTCAATTCAATTCATTTTATTTTGTATAGCCCAAAATCGCAAATTACTAATTTGCCTCAGAGGGCTTTACAGTCTGTACACATGCAACATCCTCTGTCCCGAAACCCTCACATCGGCACAGGATAAACTCCCCAAAATATGAAAAAACCCTTCAATGGGGAAAAAAGGGAAGAAACCTTAGGGAGAACGTCAGAGGAGGGATCCCTCTCCCGGGATGGACAGACTGCAATGGATGTCATGTGTACAGAATCAACAATGTAAAAGATGTACAATACATTCAATTTCTCTAACAGAAATGATACAAGTAATTGCAAGTAGCAGTGTGTAGCAAGCAGCAAGTGTACGGCAGGACCACTGCAGGGACAACCACCATCAGGTCGAACCACCATCCACAGAGGCTTCTGTGGGGAGGAAGAGCAGAAAGATGTTGGTTTATGATGACAGTAATTTGAATAATAGCCTGTTGTAGTAGGCTGCTGCCTATCCGCCGACCAGCTGATGTGAAGTCTGTCAGCGGCACGGGTAAGAACCTCCAGCAGTTCCTGGGCGGCAGCGGGGGAATGAAGCGCCTCAACGTCAGCCTCCACTGCCTCCACGCTCACCACGTCTACCTCCTCGGGGCTGGAAGACCGTGAGAGTGGCGTCTCGTCCGGGGGGGAGGAAGCCGTCAGTGGAAAAACTTCACACGCACTAGATGAAGGCACAGAGATGAATGTTCCTGCCCTTCGGGTCCCTTTATAGCGCCCTGGTCCGGCGTCCCCGCCTATGACGTACCAGCTCGCCATTGGTTAGATTTCACACGTGCTTCATGACGCGGTCACGCAGGGGCGTTCCCACAGCGTCTTTACGCAGCTCGAGTTCCCTGAGAGGGAACTTGATTTTAAAAATAACTAAGTTAGATTACAAGTTACTTTATTAGTCACATTCAGCAGCTGCCGACTACACCCTATGTGTGTCTGCTAGTACGCGTGTGCGCATATACGCACATATGCGCACACGCGTACCAGCACACAGCACACATAGGGTGTAGACCCCGTCAGTTACATCGTCAGCGCCACCCATCTCTGTGATTTTAATGGTCTGGCCCACGTGTGGTCGAAGTGGGCAGTATCTGGCCCTAACCTGAAATGAGTTTGACACCCCTGCTTCAGCAGGAGTGATATCTGCTTTGTGCAAGGATGAACATGTTGAGCACTACCGAATCCTACAGAATGACCTCCAGCAAGCCACTGGTGTGGACTTTTGTGCCAAAACAATCAGAAACAGACTTCCTGAGGGTGGCCTCAGGACGTCCTGCAGTGTGCCCTGTGCTCACTTCACAGCACAGTGGAGCTCCACTGGCATTTGCTAAAGAACTGCAGAATTGGCACTTTCGCCACTGGTGCCCTGTGCTTTTTACGGATGACAGCAGGTTCACCCTGAGCACCTGTGATAGACGTGAAAGGGTCTGGAGAAGCCATGGGGAGTGCTATGCTGCCTGCAACATGGTTCAGCATGAGCGGTTTGGTGGTGGCTCACTGATGGTCTGGGGAGGTGTATCCATGGAGGGGCTCACAGACCCTACAGCCTGACTGCCTCTAGGTATCGGATGAAATCCGATGGTCAGACCCTACGCTGGTGCAGTAGGAGGAACCGCGTTCCTCCTGATGCACAACAATTCCCAGCCTCATGTGGCAGGAGTATGAAGGCAGTACCTAGAGAAAGAATAAATTGATACTGGATGGCCCTCTAGATTACTTGAAATAAAAATGGACCAGTCTGTGATATTCCTTTTTTCACTTGTCGGGTTGTTGATAAAATTAAGCCCTCTGCAGGCTATTATTTCCATCAAAAGATGTGCCATCCTTCGGTTCCCAAGGTATTAATCTGTCCATATCAGTATAGATATCCAACCTATATTAAAGTATTGTACCTTTAATTCTGTGTATATAGCAGTGTATATTTGAGAAAATAAATGTCATTAAGAGACCAAATTAAGAACATCTATTGTTATTTAAATGTGTTTGCAATTGATGCATTTTCTCATCTTTTGGTCTCCCTTGTTTTCCAACCACTTTTATTTCATTATCAATCGTTTCACTAAAGAGATATTCAAATGCAATAATTCAAATTAGCGTTGAATGTTATATCCAAATAATTAAATTCAAGTGTGTAGAGGCTAAAAAACACCCTTAAAAGCAAGTAGTGACGTCACGTTCAGAGTGTGAGAGATGAACAACGCTTCCACTTCATTACATTGGCTGGTCCCTATAGATAGCAAATTGAATCTCTGTGAAAAGGTGTGTGTGTGTGTGTGTGTGTGAGAGAGAGAGAGAGAGAGAGAGAGAGAGAGAGAGAGAAGATGAACACAAAGACACAATTTACTGGCAATTGAGCAGTGCTGTCACATTACAGGACCAAGAACAATATCATCTAATCAAATAAGACCTGTGTATTGGATTTGGTGGCATCAAGTGTCGAGGTCGCAGATTCCTACCAACTAAATGTACCCACCTCAAATGTTAAATGCTCTTAAGAGCTTGGTTTGTCCAGCTAATGGAAACACAACGTTTTTTAGTTTCAGATCATCAAACGCTAATGAACTCTAATTCATCAAATTTCCTCTGGACACTTGACTTCTAATGGGACAATGTATAGAATCCTTACTTTGGTCTACTTCCTTCTGCTCCCTAACGAGACATCTAAATGTGTGCTTGAAAAGAAAATAGCTACAAATGATTATTCTACATCATGATTAACTTGTAAAAAAAGAACAAAAGAAATTCTAATTAACCAATCAAGGCTTTCTGATTAAGATTATTAATCATCTGCATGATTGACGCGCCATGGGAGATGACTGAGACTAAAGACAACAGCTTGCTTGTGTTAGTGCGTGTGGATTTCTGCATAAATCCTGTGTTGCTTTCATATTGTGGGTGAACAGCTGTGCGGCTTTAAGTCACTGATGACGTTGGTGATGCACTTCTTAAATATGTTATCTGTGAAAAGCCAGAGCACAGTGACAAAATGTCTGAGACATATTCTTGGTGAAAAATCCACAATGTCTCTTTGAGGTGTGGGACTGTCTGCATGTGTTGAAGCTGGGAACCAAGCAGGGGATTTTATTATTGAGTTGAATTAAAGCCTAAGGTCCTTATTGGTGGACGACAGGGACGTATTGTAGGGATTACTTCCCGCTCCCTGCTATGCTGTGTTTTTTCACCCTTTTGCATATTTCCACCTATTCTTCTTCATGCGGAAAACAAGGAAATGAAGGGTGACCACGTAATGTGAGTTGTAAATATAGATAGACAAACAGGATAGATGCTTTCATGAATTGTTTTACAAATGTGAAAAATGATTATGCTATTTAAAAAAAAGGTCATTATTGAGTGGTAAACAAACTGCCCCGAATCATTTATGTCCAAAGTAAACCCCCTCTCACATCATTAGATAAATCTTGAATGAACATGACATCTTTGATGAACATTTACTAATGGATTATAAAGAAACACCACAGACAGACACAGGAGACATTCATTTCAGAACTCAACAGGGCTTTTCAGACAAACCAAACTATAAGTTGCTGTGTGTGGGATCCACTTACTATTCCATGTCCACACCTATGACAGTGAAATATTCAAAGCACACAGCTGTGCTTGTGGATGAGCTACTTCAATCAATGACGAAAGCTAAGCTTCAATAAGCAAAGTAAAAGCATTCTATTTCAATTAAAACCAAACCACAAATAGTGTATTCACAGGGCCTGTGACCATTTAGGGCAGATAACCTTAATGACTTTTTTGGAGGATCTTGAAACAACGGCATAAAGTATCATCCAGTGGATGTCGTTGCATGAAGAAATATCGCACGGCACCCTCAGCAATTCCCCACAACTCCAATCATTGGCTTGCATACATTTTGGTATTCATCGCCTTGACTCACGTGGGCCTCTTTATCTTCCTTGATTCGCTCATTTGTGAATCGGCTCTTGTTGTTTCATTTGTGATTCATTCATTTTTTCATTTGTCTCTCCTATAAGATGGTTTGTGACTGTGACGCAATTCATCACACCCAGTTGGTGTCTCATTAGTGACATTTGAATGTGAGCTAGATGCCATAGTGAAGGTCAACCAGGCATTTCATATGCGAGGGATAGACAAGACTTGGCATGAACGGGCCTTTCATTGATTGATGGGCCGTTGCTTCATCGGGCTTCATTCATCTGTTACCCAGTCTAACCATCCCTTGAACTGTTCCCTTCTATTCAATTCAATTCAATTCATTTTAATTTGTATAGCCCAAAATCGCAAATTACAAATTTGCCTGAGGTTGCTTCACAGTCTGTACACATGCGACATCTCCGATCCCCAAACCCTCAAATGGACACAGAAAAAACTGAAAAAACCCTTCGATGGGGAAAAAAGGGAAGAAACCTTAGGTAGGACGTCAGAGGATGGATGGACAGACTACAATGGATGTCATGTGTACAGAATGAACAATGTTAAATATGTACAATACATCTAATTCCTATGACAGAAATTATTCAAATTATTGCATGTAATAAGCCAGGTTTACGGCAGGACCACTGCAGGAACAACTAGCATCAGACGTATCCACCATCCACAGAAACCCATGGGGAGGGAAAGCACAAAGACTTCAGGAAACAAAGTTGTTAATGTTAGTTTATGATGACAGTAATAGTTATGCCATCAATAATACTGCTACTCCACCTCCTCAGCCTATGCCTCGGAATAGGAGTGTTACCATGACTTAAAGGAGTCAGGAATACGTGTTTCTAGCCCAGAGTTAAGCATATTCATCCAGCAAATGTTACCTCCCTCAGAGTCTTACAACAGCCAGTATCATTATAGCTCATGTTTCCATCCAGGCGAATTGGTGATTCCTAATGTAATTTAAAAAAACATATTGATGTCATTTCTTTATTATCATCCAAATAATGTTAAGCCACCGACTGTTCAAACGGTGCGATGCATTGAGTGGCCAACGCGCTCTCAATCACTCTAAAGACCAGCTTCAAATGTGTTGTCCAAACACAGTTTTCAAAGTCAACGAATACCTTTGAAAAAAGTTGAACTTAAAATGTCAACTTTATTAATAAGTAGTGCAATCCACTAAAGCCTTTAAGTAGAGAAAACTTAGTATAGTTAATTGGACACCTTCTGCAGCTGGTTGCTTAACTATTTGTGGTTTAGTGGTTGGCTTTGCCTTGCTTGGTTAATATACATAGTTGAGTATAGTTTGCATAAAGGATTGTTTATGTAGCAATTTTAAGTTGAATATAATTTGTCAAATGACAGAAAATTGTGGATGTCCGTGACCAACTTTGGCGTGCATGGAGGACTTTTGGTTCTCTGCAGCTTTGTCTCACACACAAACAGTGTGGCGATGACATTTTCTATTTTGTAATGATACATTCTATTGAAACGTCCTTGTTATAAATATTGCCAAAAGATTTGAAGTACTTGCATTAATAGACTGGAAGTCTGATATGTTTTGATTGCATTTCTTAGTAATGTATTCATTGTGCCGGTGTTCATATCTGTGCTTGTACCGCTCTCAGTGTGGAAAGAGACTTCTGTTTGACAATCAACAAAACTATTTTAGTGTTTCATGTTTGGTTGATCAATTATTTTCCCTTTGTTGATGCTAATTTGGTATTTTTTTTGTGATTTTATATCATTCTTCTGTGATTTTGCAGGAAACTGATGATTACTTTCTAATTTTACGTGCCATGGCAACACCAGTTTAATGTGATATAACCAAAGCAAAGAATGTTGAATGGAGTTTTTGGTCTGTGACCCGGCCATTCTATCTGACTGCTTTTCCCTCCTCCGTCCGGCTGAGGCTAATGAGAGCGACGGCTCCCTCGTGACAACCTGTGGGAAAAAAATCTCTAAGCTCCTGTGTTGGCTCTAAAAACTATTTGTTGTGCAGATTCCCAGAGGTTGGATTTGGATCCCCCCTGTGTCGGTTTATCTACCCGCGGTGACTGAGCAGCAACTCGCTGTTCATACGCTCGACCAAAAATCTCTCTCTCTCTCTTTCTCCTTTTCCAAAACTTGCCTGGTTTCTTGCCCTGTTTCTCTCTAGACCCACTCAAGGCCTCCTTTTACTTAATACCTTCTCCACACACGTTTCTCTGCTTTTTCCTGCTTTGGTCAATCTCGTCTTTGGGTGTTTAGAGGCAGACAGGAAGACTGTTCTCCTGCATTCCAAAGCCCCTTGGTTTATTTCTCATACCTCTGCCAATCACTTCATGCATGCTCACTCTTTCATTGTGCGGCGCTGTCAATCAGGACATCAGCTGGGCTTTTCTACCCAATAAGCACAACAAAATAATCACATGGTCAGCTTATCATCCTGCTGCTGTCTGTTTTTGAACATGGTGGTCTCTCCACCTGCAGTACGTTCATGCATCTGCTTCAGCGCGGTATTCACGTGCTTTCCAGCTTTCTGATTGAATCTGCGTTGTGTGAGATGGCGCAGGAAGCACTCATGAGTAAATCAGTTGTCAGGATTTCTTCCTAAAAAGCGCTCGCTCGGTCAACGTCTAACCCCATTTAGAGAACGAGCACTCGTGGAATCTTGGACACCGAGATGGTAAAAATCTAGCAGCTCTAGTAGCGGGCTGTTTACTTGAAGAAAAGGGACAGCGCGGGCTCTGTCTGCTGATGAGACCGTGGTCTTTGGGAGGGCAGGGTTCACTCTTGGCTTCAGGCTTCGTAGCCCACATTCAGGAGAGAATAGTGGATGTTCTCTTTGGAGGTTCTAGTTGTTTAAAGTTAAGTGGACTAACCTCTTTTTTTGGTGTGTTTTTGAGGTGTTAAAAGGTGCCAAGAGTCTAAACCCTCTGCACTTCTTTACAGGTAGCCATCAGCAGCAGTGTCACTAACCACGCCCCCAGAGAAGGAGAGAGATTTTTATTTTTACAGATTTTTATACATGTTAACAATTCCTACAATTCAGTAAAGTGTTTAGTTGACCGCCAAACAAACAATGTTATTAAAACATCAACGTAGTTTAGAAGCCTCTATGTCTCCCATGTGTTTACAAAAGCTGAACTCAGGCCACATTGTGTCCCTGATGTTGCACAGCTACACTGTCCTGGCCTCCTCCCCCCCCCCCTGTTACCCACGCTGTTCTTTCTGCTCAAATAATGCTTCCACACAAGAAGTCAAAGAGCTGCTACACAGCAAAATGGACAGACTCAAATGAACACTATTGGAGTTAATTTTAACACTTTTAAAGTGTCCCATGGGGTCCACACTCCACATTGTCAATGTAACACTTTTTAAAGTGTTGCCATTTTAACACTGTTATAGAGTTAATTTTAACTCTTATATAGTTGAAATTTAACAATACTCAAGCGTTAGTTTCTCAACACCAGTGGGTAGTGAGTTATATTGACTCTGTGAGAGTCAAATTTAACTTTAAACTGGTGTTTATATTGTCTTGTCAGTGTTAAATCAACACTCAACAAAGTGTTAACAATTTAACTCGGAATAAGTGTCAAAATATATCTGCTCAGAGTTGAATAAAACATTATTTAGCTGATGCTTCTTGCATCTGATGCAACACATGGATTTGACATTTGAGCCCAGGGAGCAGTTGAGGGTTAGGTGTATTGCACAGGGAAACTTTGCATTAGAATATGGGTAAGCCTGGGATCACACCAACAACCCTGTAGTTCCCGGCGTACCCTCTCTAACCCTTGCGCCATATTACATGGAGTTACATCTGCAACCAAGAAATGTGACACTGTACAGTTACATTTGCCGAACACTAGAAAATTAACTCTAAGGATTTTGGTGTGTAGAGTTAAACCTACACCAGGGAGTGTGTGTAACACCCAGACTGGGGATTTTTGCCACAAAGTGATTTTCTGTGTGTGTTCTGTCAATCACCCTTCCCTCTCGTTTCAGACACCGCCTACCTGTGTGCCGCCGCCCCCGTGATTACAAGCCCCACCCTTATTGTTTACACCTGTGTCTCGTTCCCCTGTGTATTTAGCCCTTGTCGACGAATTGTTCTGTGCCAGTTTGTCTCTTGTCTCCCATGAGCTTACCAGCGTTTCCCTCGAATGTGCCTTCCCGTGTTTCGAACCTTTTCTGTCCACCTGCAACCCTTTGCCTGCCGACTTGGATTTATCTGCCTCCTCCGTCTGATTACCGTCTGATTACCCGTGTACCGAACCTCTGCCTGGATGAAATACAAGAATTGCTCTTAACTACCGTGCGTCAAGTCTGCTTTTGATTCCAGGTCCTTGTGGCCCTAGCCTCCCTGACAGTGTGACACTGTAGAGATTACATTTAAAACCTAAATCAAAGAGTTTAACTATACTAGGTGTTGCAAATGAATCTGATCTTGACACTGGATAATGACTCCAACTCTTTTGTACAATTGACTCTGTAAGAGTTGAATCAACTTTTTGCAATGTGATTTCAACTCTACACTTCAACACTTTTGCCGAACACTGGAAAATTAACTCTAAGAATTTTGCTGTGTACTTTTCTTTTTTTCTTTTCTGGTGGCAGCTCCCATAATAAAACCCTTTTCAGTAAAAACCACATCAAAAAGACTAAAGAGAGACGAAACCTGCAAGTCTCTTACACGTTACACATAAAAAACCGTCTCTCGGAGATTACAGAGGGATTAAGAACAGAAATGAAAACATTGGAGACGACAGCACCATGTAAGATTCTCTGTTTATTGGCCGTCTGTTGCTAAAGGGAAGGTTTATTTAAAATCCTCCACTCTGGGCCAGGTCCGATTTGTCTCAGATTTTCTGACCACGCAGTGGGGAGCCTATTGCACTGTCCTGTCCTGTTCGTAACCAAACCATTCAAGGTGTTTTGGTCCGCCTTATGTATGTAGCAAGCAGGGGACTTGTGAGTTTCCCATGCCATGGAGTAGATCTCAGGGGTAAAGGGCATGCAGGGTCCGACTCAGCGTTTCCTGGGCTGTTGTTCATGATTAGGCTCATCTCCTTCCCCGTTAGTTCCACAGCTCCAGGAGCCTCCTCGCCGCCCCAACAGAATGCAGACCCAGCAGAGAGTCCAGGGCCAGGTCATCGCTCAGCATCAGCCCCACTAGGCCAGGGGCGACACTGCTGCTGATGTCCACCTGTAAATCAAAGGCTCTCTAAACAAGAAGTGCAGAGGGTCAGACTCTGGGCACTGTATATGAGTAAAGGTTAGCCAACTTAACTTTAAACAACTAGAGCCAATTAAAAACAGAGCTGTATCCAGCCCCAGGTTACCTGCACATGAGGATAGAAGACAAGTAACAACACATTTTCTACATCAGCATATTATATATATTCATTCCTTTATTATGTGTTTGTAATACAATTAAACAATACCGTTGCTAATACAATTAACCTGGCTGATTGGAATCATCAGTTAAAATAAGCAAATTATTATTTTGATTTAAATACAGAAACCACTCTGCAACAACACATTCACTATGTATTATCCAAGTACACGTCTGTGCAGAGCGGTACAATAAATAGGTGTCCAGCTGCATCTGTGTGGTTTGCAAAATGATAGGTATTTACAGCATCTTTTTGTATCATGAGCATTACTATCATTATTAGCATTTATTTCATTCAGTGTGTCTAGTGGGTTTTATGGTTTTTGGCTGAATAAAGATTTGATATTATGTATATATATATATATATATATATATATATATATATATATATATATATATATGTATGTATGTTGGCTAAAGCCTCCATAGATTCAACTGGAACACAGATACTGCACAGGAACACACATTTGTATCAACCAATACAAAGCACAGCTAATACTGTAACTGTTACCTACAACAAATAACTTGTATTAAAACGACCAGTTCTTCCCTCATAAAAATAATCGCTCGAGCACTTCTTTTGTCAATTTACTGCTGAGAGATGCATTGAGTATGTAGTAGCAAAGCGGGGCACAAAGTCGGCAAAAGGAAGTGTAAGCAACCAGAGCCTTTTTTTTGCAGTCTGCTCTTTTGATGATTGCGGCTCGTGTTGATGAAGTCACAAAGCTCCGGTTATCCAGCTAAACTTGGGTTGTTTGCGTTTTTTCACTGCAGAGGGATTTTTTTCCAGCTCAAGGCACTTATGAAACACATGTATTTCCATTTGAATTGAGCTAAAATGGGTTTAGAGGCTTTTCTTAAGACTACATTCCAGGCTGGGATCTCTCTGGGAAAAAAACATGTAGAGGTAAATGGTTTCCCAGCTTCTTGTGGATAAAAACATTCAATTACATATAAGTAAAATAAAAATAAAATTTACAAGAGTTACATCTACTCTTCAGGGAACATACAATTGCATGCATACCTTCACACTGCATACTGTACATCATGCCTCACAATACTGACAGCACAAGCAACAAGGCCAGAAAGAAACTTTCATTTGGTACAATTATGAGGACCCCCTTCACTCTTGGTCCTAAAATAATATTAATATAATTATTTCTTGGGGTACTGAGTTGGTGCTCTGGGCAAAAAATCAAACATTTTATGTACATAACATTAAAGTTGCAATGAAAGCATACTATGCTACCCAACATACATACACACATTATTCAGAAGATGAGTGGCCCATTGCAACGGCTCCTTTCTATTAGCCTTTCCAAATGCTGTTGCTAAATGATGGATAAATGTTGGCAATAATAATGATCTTTTTAATGACTAAATACAAATGGTTTTCTCTTTGTTCTAAGTACATTTCGGATACTGCAACATTCCTACTTCTCTGTATACACACTGAAATGTATTGACTATTTACCAATTCCATGTGCACTCATCATTCACAACATAAGGACAACCTACATAAGGTTAAAGGCTGCTCTCAACAAAGCCCAGAGAGGCATTTAGGGAAAGTGGTGATGACGCAAGTGTTTCTTCCCACCCAGCTGTCAATGCACCTTGGATCCCGGAAAGAGAAAATATCGACATTCTGCAACTTCATCCCCCACAACATCAAAGCCAAGTTCATCACACAAAGGAGGGTTGCATCAGCACTAGTCGCGGTGAAAGTATTGCCATCGTTATGTAGAAGGTACTTTTAAGTGGTTTTGAAGTTGATTCTTGAAAACAATGAGTCGTATTCAATGCACAGTGTGAATAACAGGTATAGTTAAACACTTGTACTGTATAAATCCTTTATAGATCATTTTCCATTTAATATCATTTTATATTTTCATACCTCCATTGTAAAATGTGATTGTTGTTGTTCATTTCCCGAACTCATGTTGAATGAAAAAAGACAACACAGAATCCAACATGATTAATGTTCATCTTGAATGAAATCTCATTGTGTCCAAATGCTGGCGTTCTCAGTGCTCCACCAGTCCGTGACGATCGTTGTCAAACCGGTTCTAGGATTATGAAGCCGGATCGGTATTCACAATGTGGCACAGACGGGTCCATAGCAGCCTAATCAGTATGTCGTCTCTTTGATGATGTTGCTGGAGAGGGTGTGGTTGCTGGAGATGCTGATGGAGTGGCGGGTAAAGGGGTGGGGGTGCCTCCTGGGTGCATGGCGCCATGGTAAGCAGATGTAGCGCAGCGTGGAGAAGAAGATCTGGCGGTAGGTGGCCGACACCAGGTTGTAGAGGACTGGGTTGATGGCAGAGCTGACGTAAAACAGGACGTTGGTCAGCATGTAGAAATAGTGGTAGAAGTCGTACAGGTCACTGTGTGAACACAGGAGACACAGAGCCATTGTTACATATTTACATATTAGTATTGGACATATCTTTCAGATGGCCTCTGTATGCAGCTTTAATAATTCATGTATATCTGTGTCCAAAGGCAATGGCGTGTGTCCTCGGGCCAGTCTGCCTGTTACTGTCCCCTGATATGGAGAGTGAGCTGGTTAACTTTCTCCTGGCCTCCAAAGGCTCAGTGATGTGCCAGGGTCTCTCTGCACGGGCTAAAAGCCCGCTTTCAGACCACACTGTCCACTCTGGAATACAGAGCTGCATTTCTAATGAAGGCACATCCCTTTGCTTTTGGTGAATATGAGAAAGCTGTCAGATTAGGATACTGGATGCTTGGGGAGTTGTTGTTTACTCAGAATAGCATTTTGTTCTACAGCTAAAAGTCCTTAAATAGTCCCGTGCTAATTGTTTATTTAATTTGTACCTGTGCCGTTAGCGGGGTACAGAATACATTTTATTGAATTGAAATAAAAATAATGCAATGGACCAACAAAAAGCTGGTCTAAAGTCAAAGGTGGAGAATTTTCTAGCTATTTAAAATGTGCATTTTTCAGAAAAGATGAGCATAGGGTTAGGTACACTACACCGATTTGTTCATTTCACACACACAAAATCCAAATACCAAACAGACCCAATAGTTAGAGGGCTGGCTGCACAATTTCAACATTTCAATTCTAAATCAACATTCAATTTTTCGATTAGGCTTCACTATACCCATAGCTAGGGTGTGGTCCAAAAGTCAAATACTATTGTCAAATTATAGATTTTTAAATTCACAAAAAAAGTCTACTTGAATCTAGACCTTTTGTGTGTAACCAATCACTACAGAAGATCAACCGTACCTACTAACAACACTATATCAACACTATACACAATTTAAGTGTTGCATTGCTGGAGCACCGGAGCAAACAAAATGTTTCTCATGAGTATGTTACAAGAACAAAGAGAAACTCTGGAGACCCTGTTTGTTCATCCTTCATATTGAGGAGAAATGCAAGGCTTTCTGAACACTAAAGCTCATTTACTGAAGCGTTGTGAGCTTGATTTCATCAGGGACAACATGTAGTATGGAAGGCCTACAGGGAAAAAATAAATGAAAGGGAGACAACAAGTGTGTGTGTGTGTGTGTGTGTGTGTGTGTGTGTCTGTGAGAGAGTGAGTGAGAGAGAGAGAGAGAGAGAGAGAGAAAGAGAGAGAGGATGAGAATGTGAATAAAAGCAATTTAATCACAAAGATGTATCTGTCCTGCTCCTCCTTGTCAAACTCTTTTAACTAATGAGTCAGTAATCGACAGCTATAGACAATATAAGCGCGTGCGCGTGCTACAGGCTCTGCGTGTGTGAAAGTCACTTTGCATGCATGTGTTGGTGTGTATGTGGGTACGTGGACTGCGTATACAGCACTGGTTTCTGCACAGAGCCAACAAAACAGCTGGAAGGTCGCCTTGCGTCAAGAGGCCCAAGAGGGATGTTTACTCACTCAGACCAGTCGGAGATGTAGCAAAACATGAGGCGGCGAGCGTGATAGGGCAGCCAGCAGACCACGAAGGCTATGACCACTGCTCCTGAACACACAAGGGGGAGAGCCAGGTTAAGGTCCTGCAGATACAAAA